>NW_012029417.1:40341-47744 GCF_000956235.1 Wasmannia auropunctata | reverse complement strand
TAACCAAATAAATTGTGTTGTTAAATAAAAATTATACCAAATTTTGCTTATTTAATTATATATTTTGCTATTTTAACAAAATTGTAGACTAAAACTTGACTTTTGTGAATAATTCTCTGTTTTTGTTACCATTAGTATATCTTTTCTCTCAGTGTGTATATTCCTCCATTCATAATCCATCCGCGCCAGCCTGCACGATTACTACGAAGCACGTGTAGCGCGCTCGATTTCGAGAGACGCGGGCGAGGGACTCTCGTCCTTATACCTGCGTCCCATAACCGCTTTTAGCGACCCGGCCGGCGTTCTTACGGTAAGTTTCAACCCTGATCGCAAAAACTCGAGGGAGCACTAAGTTCCGACGTGCGCGCGCGCGCGCGCGCGCTCGCGCACATGTAGCGTGCCCGCGAAATTGTATTATCGCGCCGAAGCACGAGAGGAGGCAAATGGATCTTCCCCGTGAGACGAACCGCGAGGGGGGTACATATAACACCTCTCGAAATAAATCACTGTAATTTATCGTACGGCGCCTAAACGTCGCGGTCGTTTATAAGTTCGCGCGCGTCGCGAATTGTATTTACAATTGTACGTCGTCGCCCGATGCTGCAGGATATCCACGGCCGAGTCATGGCCGATTCGCGTTTTTATCCGCGTCGAGTGGTATACGTTCGAGTGCAGGGCTCTCGGGCCCTCTTGAGCCCGAGGGCCGGGGCCGTCTCTCGAGCCGTCATCGACCGAATGTCTTCTTTTCTTGTCGAGAGAGAGACATCACGCGCCGCCACTTTACTTCTATAATATATTCCCGATTCCTCTGGAAGTCCCCGTAAATATACTTATTCGCGGGAATTCCGTAATTAATTCGTCGTAGTCGCTACACAGTGAGAACCCGGCAGTATGTGTTTCTCGAGGCGGAAAATTAGTTTGTTTTACTTTAGTCCAATTTGTTAAACGAGTTGTAGTTCCAACGGCGATGAAGTGTACGCGGGAGGAGGGGCGGGGGGGGAGGGATGTGAGATACGCGTCAGCTCTCATAATAAAGTCAATGCTTTATTCTGGCATCTCAATGGCGCGCCACGCGCTACGTGACGGTTGCTATGCAAGGGGGTGCCGAACAATCAAGGAAAAATGTACCTCGTGATTACATTGCGCTGGATAGTCGAGCCGCGCGGACAATAGTCGAGCAACAGTTGAATGGGAGTAGAATCAGGTCTGACGGGGGGGGAAAAGGGGATCCTGCACGCGCGGGAGATGCGCGCTGCACTAATCACATCCAATTACTGCCTTCGTCTCAGCCGAAAGAGCTCGTTGCCGAGCCGTGTTGTGTAGGAATCGTTCCACACGTATACCTACACAACGTCGTAAAGCGTGGGAATCGACGGTGTTCGGGGTGTCGCGTATAATACGGCGACGCGGCGCGGCGGTGCGCTTACCTCCGCCGACGCTTTTGATACGCCGTGACGCCCCGGGGGGGGGGGGGGAAACCTCGTCGTGTAATCTTGCGCATCGTGTAATCTTTGGAAATGACGCTTATTTCGATCCTCCTTCCCCTCCTTGCGTTTGTATAAAAGAGTCGTGCGAAATTATATTCACCGGTTCACTTCCGGCCCGACGTACGGGCGTGACAGGCGCGCGTCGGACAGCCATAGGGGTTGGAGAGAAAGACGGCCGAAAGGTCAGCCGGGGATCACCGTGGATGTCGTGTGTATATGTTCGCGTTCCGGGTCATCGCATCGACTGAACGATCCGGCGACGGCGGCGACCGGATCAGCCACGTCACTTCCCAGTTCCCTGGATACTTGTTCATATGGCTGCGCGGTAATCGATCATCGTCCGGGGAAATTCATCGGTTAGTCGAACGAGAAGTTCATCTCTCTTGCATTTACTTCCTTCCCTCCCCCCCTCCCTTTCTCTCTCTCTCTCTCTCTCTCTCTTTATGATCTTCCTAAATCAGATAAATCAGTGCGAGGAGTCTACAAGATTTGCGACTTGTCGTCTCCTACCTTGCGCTCTATCCAATTTGATCGAAACGAGCATTCGGCGTGAATGGAATCAGAATTAGTTTCTCCCCATACGTCACTTCGGGCGGTGTGAGCTGAAATCTAACGAAGAATGTCGATGTAGAATTGGTCAACGGAAAGGAAGTATATCGATGGTATCGCAAAGTTACCGCAAGCACTGGCACTCGAACGTGCGGCGCTTCGGCAATATTGAGAAGGGGAATTCAGAGCTGTACGAAACTGCCCGAAGATACGTATGTACGGGACGATAAACCAATAACGCGGTCGTCGTCCTCTTCTTATTTTCGAGGGTGTCTCGGATGGAAGAGTAAGAATAAGTTCAAAATAATGTTCCACAAAATGTTTCAGTACACACAAACTCATGTCGATTATTTTCTTTTCAGATTTACCTCAATTTATAAATTGCAACATACATTTTTTTACTGTTACTACGAACATGTAGTATGCAGTTTTATATACTGTTAACTCGCGTTGTAAAAGATAGAACTTTACGTTATAAAGCGCGTTTTCAATCTAATTTGACCAGCGGAATTTTTTACAATATTTGACAAATTAATTATGTACACTCCGATTGAGTTATGATTGAAGCTTCGTCGTTGTCATCTGATCTTCGAATCACGTGTCAGCGGCAGAGGGTAGGTATAGTAAAAGAATGCTCATCGTTTCTAGCAAGGAGTTTTTTTGCTGAATACCTTATACTGAAGATGGCCCGAAATGAGGTCGAAATGTCCAAAATAAATTGGTATTTTACCGAGAAGACTTTTTTTGCGCAAATAAAACCGCGCGTAGACTCTCATTAGCCCTTTTCCTTCTATCATTCGATTGAAATTCTCGAGAGTATAATTTATCTTTTAATTTTTGTCTAGTATTGTTTTCAATGTGCACTGTTTTTGATCAATTTTTTTATAGTTATATTTACAATTTTAATCACCATACTCTTTTTCTCCTTTTACTTTCGTATGCTCAGATTAATTAAGTTAATTTACAAACGGATTTTGTTAAATAAAAGAGTAAAAAACAGTCCTAGTTTTTAACTATTTATGCTCGTACCCTTGTGACTCTGATTTTTGTTTATGCCGTCGGTTCTGAAGAACCTTCTTTTTTTTTTGCAACGCAGTAAATCTCTCGCTCGCATTCTCTCCCCTTTCAGACAAAGTATCGAAATAGACGAAATAGAGAGGCACCTCCGACCTTACTTCAACCCTATGTGCGGATAACGGCACTTCATCGTGATTTTTTTTTTTTACGAGGGCGACATAATAGTTTCCGTCACAGCAGCGATTTGGATTTTACTTCACTCTTGGAGACCTTCCCTTAACGCCCAAGCGTCCAGTGACCCATTTTCACCCTTCCTTTATATCCGTCAATCCCACCGTGAAATCCCGGATGCGGGACTTTCGGCTAGCAATCGACATCATGTCTCTCTTAGTGGCCGAAGCAATAGTGCGGATAATGAAGTGATAAAAGTGGTAAAACAATAGAGCCATATTGAACCGTTGTAAATTATAAAAGAAGCCAGCCAATTCGAGTGACCGCGCTGCAGCTGGTTGGTTGATTTCCAACTTTCATTAGCTTCGATCCGGTGGGAGGGAGGAAGGGAGGGGGAGGAGGAGGATACGGTCGACCTTCGGGATGATCGCCGCCGGGTAGACGGCCACGGAAATTACACGACTCATTTTCTCAACTTCGTTTTTCGTGTCGTCGAACTACGTCGTCGATTCGGCTGGCAGCTTTGGCTGCGTGATTTCCCCGAAATCCGAGAAATTGTTCGCGGCGCGCGATTATTCCCTCCGAGCGCAGAAATATCTCGGAGAAACGCTATGTTGTGCGATATTTACGTCATGACTGTGCGTCTGAATGGAATTAGCAATGGAGATTCTTAGAATAAAAATGCAAACGAGTATAAATTTCGTTCACGCTCACGAATTATCTTTGAACTTGTTAAATATAATAAATTCAAATTATAATAATTATAATTTTTATTTGTCAAATTTTATTTTTAAATTTAGACGTCAAATATTTCATCAATTAGAAATCCGAATAAGAATGATATCCGCGAAATGAAATTTCTTGTCCATAAAATAAGCTCAAATATTCGGAAATCGAAATTACATGGAAAGAACGATTTTGTCTAAAAATTTTGCTGAATACAGATTTAAAAATAATTTTTGTTCAGTAATCAAAATAATTGGAAAGTTAAAAATGATAGGCATTGCTATAAAACGTTTTGATATTCTAGCAATCATTTTGACTCTCCAACAAAATTATTTTGATTATTGAACAAAGATTATTTTCTGATCTGGATCCTGCAAAATTGTTCTTTCCGTGCATTTGTAAAAGAATTTCCATTAATCACTTAACTTTCGATGTTAGATAAACTTCTGTGTTGTCGTGACATTAATACAAGTACAGTTTGTCTCAATTTGACGTGTGACACCTGTCGAAAGCACGGTGTCGCGACGCGACGTGTAAATTGGATAAACATGTTGTTTCCAATATCGAACTTTTTTCCAACTGTCGAACTTCGTGACTATATATAAGCAATAAATCCCTGATTCCAATCTCCGAACTTTCGAGCCGCAATCCCCCCTCCCCGCAGCTTATTGAATTCTTGCAAGTATATAATTATAACTCTCCTACCTTGTTTTGATGTACGAGCGTTGCCGCAATAGTCGCATTCCATTTGCGTCTCTTCGGATCGTCCACACGTACACAGCTGCAGTTAAACGAAGCGAGACACGAGCGGAGCGCCCACCTGTATAACGTCCAGCCGCTGCGTGGGTGTTATTATAAAGCGGCGCACGTACGAAACGTTTTGATGAGAACGTTCTTATCCTCGTGGTCGGGTTTATTTTTCGTACGTAAGCCGGAGAAGTTATTTGGAACATCCGATCGCCTCGGCCGCAGAGCATATATATATGGATTCTTGCGGGTGTCGCGTAAACCGGATCGATTTTGACTCGATTTATATATGTAGAGGTTTTTCCGAAGATCTGCTCGATCGCGCCGCTGAAAAGAAAATTCCAAAAAGTGAAACGTCTGCAACAAGATATTTCTGTCGGATAACGCCGCTCGGGGATAAAACGTTCGGGGAAACGGCCCCATAAATAACCGGAAATTTATATAGCCAGTTCCGTGCGTCAGTCGAAAAGCTGACGAATTTATACGGGTGAAATCGCAAGTGCGGTTCCGATAATGCTTATCTCTCTCTCTCTCTCTCGCTCCCCCGGCATGTTTATATCGATTCGCCAATTTATTTCAATGAGATTAATGCCCACGCAGTTGTGGCGTGGTGGGGGGGGGGGAAGGAAAGTATCCATACCGCTTAAAGCTCGTCTCCGGCTGCGTAATCTGTATTAGTCTACGTTAATCGCGGTTGATTGCCGTTCTACCGGTTCCCTCTACGCGCGCTCAGCGGAAAATATCGCGTCTCGAATAATATCTGACAATTATTAAGAGACCCTCAGTTCGAGCGCGCTATACAGAATTTAATACGGTCCGCCCGCGCGATATCAAGCCGGCGATATATTGCATTAGCCCTTTCGACCTGTACACGCAGCGAGACGCGGCTTGACGCGCAGCCGCGGGCGCTCGAGCTGAAAAGAATTTTGGCTCTTGTTAAGGTCAAACTAATTTAAGAAGTTTACTTTATTATTGTGTTATCCGAATTCGTCGGGGGGGGGAGGGGAGGGGAGAGCGTAGAATGGAAGGAGATTGATTGGGAAAAGTCGGCGCGCGAGGATGGCGTTCTTGTCACGCCCAACCCTTCCCAGCTTCCTCTTTTACAATTTTTCGGACAAAACGTTCATTATACTTGAGATCACGGAAAAGGAACGATATTAATACATTAAAATTAAAAACTTTCAACGTTCACATTCTTTATAAACGCGGAAAGCAAAGTTCTGGCCTCCGTGAGAGACTTCGTATATCTTAGTTGGAGGCTGTTATATAACTTAGAGCTGTGAAATTTAAAAATTGACGGCGAAAAATGTAAAGTTTAAAATGAAGAGAGATATGCATTTGGAACTTTTGGGGGCCGGCCCGGCGGTGAAGGGAATATGGCCGGGAAGTCGCGCGAATATTGTCCACTTACCTATGTAATATCATATTCCGCCATTTTCGACTGCATCCGCATATACGCTGCATCTGGGAAATGTATCTATCTTGCCGCACTTGTCCGTTTTTAGTGGTCTAGCGCGGGCCATAAAGTATAGCCACTTCATTCCGCTGAGCGAAAAGTTATTTCAATTTTATCGAATTGCGAGCGCTTTAGAGCGCGCGTGATTCCGTTGCATGCCTCCGCACCGTTGCGCGCTCAAGATGATTGATTTAATTGTAGCCCTTTCCCATAAGTGCTTACCATCAACCGTAAATTTCGCCGATGTCGTTTCGTCGCGCCGCTCATCCTTTATCGGGCAATTCCGGGCTACATATACGTACGGAGTTTTCTCCCGGGGCTTCCGCCCGCGCGGACGACGTCTCGTACGTCTTGAGTTTCCATAGCTGGCTCTCGAGCATCCGCGCCAAGAACTTTCATTCGGATGAACTTTCATTCGTTCGACTCCGGTTTACCGCGCGCATTTGTGCTGCACCGGCGCGGCGCGGCTATATCGAAGCTTTCGTTGCACGAAAGAGAAATAAAATTTCATTAGCGCCGTATAACGGCGGCGGTTGTACCGGGCGCCGGGTATTACCTTTCGCCCCGTTAGCCCCGTTTTCATTAGATAACCGTCGAGTCGCTTATAATACGCTCCACGCCGCGCGAGAATAATTTCCAAGGCGTGTACGTTTATTAGGCTCATTACGCGCGGACCCTTCCCGCAGGTCTTGGGTGCGTGGGACAGAGCGATCCTGGGATGTGTCCCACGCGCGTCGTTACTTATATTTATTGTTAGTTGTACTCAACTAGCGCGCGATAGCAATAGGCACGAGCTGAAACGCTTCCGAAGAAAATATACCTGTCGAGTACGTCAGAAATACACGGAACGAAGACTTTTGCTGAATCCAGATTTGAAAATAATTTTTGTTCAATAATCAAAATAATTTCGTGCAAAAGTCAAAATAATTGCTATAGAATATTGAAACGTTTTGTAGCAATGCTTATCAGTTTCATTCCAACAAATTATTTCGATGATTTAATAAAAAATTATTTTCAAATCTGTTTTTAGTAAAATTTTTTAGACCTTTCAACAAAATCGTTCTTCCCGGGTATAATTTTACTAGATTATACGGTACATTTTTAACATAAAATACCCATGTAAAATTAAAATCGCACTTCGCAAGTTAAAAATTAAATAACATTTAACTTAATGTATTTAATCCTTTGTATCATAAAAGGATGTTCAGCGTTTCACTTTTTTCCGTTCAGTTTTTAATTATTTTGATGAA
>NW_012029417.1:27930-40321 GCF_000956235.1 Wasmannia auropunctata | reverse complement strand
AAAAAAAAATACATTTTCTATTAAACTATTATCAATATAAAAACGGCAATTTAGGGACTCATACACATTTAGAACATCCTAAAGTATTTTTCAGATTTCTTATTATGTTGTTTTTTTTTTTAATTATAAATTAATCTTTGAAAAATCCTTGAAAAATATACAAAAATCGATATTATTTACTGTAAATTGTGAATCCAAATAAATAATTTGAATATCTCTTGTAATAGTGTTGTAGGGGTTTTTTTGGGATCCTAATCTGAGGTCACAATTTCCAAATTAAATTTAAAATGGCACGGAACCGGTAATTATTTAAATTATTAGTTCACCATATTGGATCGATTATTTTGAATTTTAAAATTCTGACTTCTAATTCGTAATCAGCGAGCGAAAAATCTCCGAGTACAAAGTTTCAAAAAAATTAGTATAATACAAAAATTTATGACACAAAGAATTAACATAACAATAAAATTTAATTTGCTTATTGTTAGATAAAAATGCCATTGTGTATTTATCGATATTTTCCGTCCGCGGGGATATTAATAAATATTGGTATCGCATTCGAGAATGTCTTCCCAGTTCCTTGGAATCTTCTGAATTTTTCGCCGACAATTCTCCTTCGCCGACGGAACATTTGAGCGAAACGATGCTCTGCATGAGAACAATCTCGGGATTCTCCTTGTCGACTTATATTTTCAAGCGAGCATTCCTCAACGGCAGGAAGATCTCTCTCCTCAAGGTTATTGCAAAACCTTTATGGCGTTTCTTATTCATGAACAATTACCCAGTTATAATCTCCGACCATTTATTAATCTAATTCCAAAGTTACATTAGCGGTACTATCCTTTCCCTTTTCGTTCTGCCGAACAAAGTTTTGACTTTGAAATTTGAAAAAAAAAGCTCACGCACACACAGTTCGAATTAAATAAAGAACTGATTTCTAATACCGCCGCGTCCGCAACGTTTGAAGTATCTCGAAACTTATTGCGTAAAAGTCTCCAAATTTCTCCTTTTTCTTTCGCCCGAAGCACGAATAAGGTCGTCTACTCGTCGTCGGTGAAAAGATTTGTTCGCCGGATCCGTGTAAAAAAAAAAAAAAAATTCCATGTGTAAAAGCAAGCCGTGTGAAACACAGCGGAGCTCGTATAAAAATGATAAAAACCAGCTATTTTTTTTCCCTCCGAAGCATTGTTCCCGGCAGACCGCCGTAACTAGTTAACCGGGCTAGCTTATGGCTCGGCTGGAGGGCTGGCCGTCTGGATAACGCACGGCCGATGAAAAGCCGCTTTCTGTATACGCGCCTCCGCTATAAACGGCCGGCATTTTTATGCGCTCGAGTATGCCAGGAGTTTCTGGAACGAGGTCATTGTTACTGCCCGGTGTCACGACGCGTCACGCCGAATAGATGGTGGGAATAGATTGAGCGCGGCGCGACCGCGTCTCCCGCCGGTGCACACCGGGATAAGTCCCGCGGAATGAAGGATAAATTCCGTTTGCAGGAATCCGCGAATCGTCTCCGAATGGATTCCCAATTGTTCGCTTTTCTATGAAAAAAAACGTGGTTATAAGTGATTCGCACGAATGGCGAATACAATCATTTAATTCTCATTGAAATAATAGCCCAATCTGCGCGCGCCCATTGAAACGCAGCTCCACTTGATTTCCTCCTCGCGATCCTTCCGGTGCCTTCGGAGAGTGAAGGAGCCCTAATTTGCTTCACTTAAGGTAGAAGCCGTAAATCGGCCATTGGACGGATGCCGGTGGCTGCGCTGTGTGTGCATCTAATGCTGAAACGTGTTGAGGTGGAATCCCGTTAACCGGAATAATCCGATAACCGAATGTACCTCCCCCCTCCACCGTAAGTACTTAACTCTCAACCGCCCGCCGTGGGCTCCCTGTGAGAGCACGCGTTGATTCCTTACCCGCCGCACCGGCGCCTATGATCGAAACGGAGGAGATGATTAAATACATAAATTTGCAGTTTCTCTGGAATGTAAGGCAAATTTGCCGAAGAGCACTTGCGAGAGCACAGTTTGAGAAGTTTTGAGAGTAGATTTTGGAAGTTAAGAGCATCAACGTCACTTTCGAGCGCGATCTGCAGTTTTCTACATGGAAAGAACGATTTTGTTGAAAAGTCTAAAAATTTTGCTAAAAACAAATCTGAAAATAATTGTTTGTTGAATCATCAGAATAATTTGCTGGAATGTTAAAACTGATAAGCATTAGCTATAAAACGTTTTAATATTCTAGCATTCATTTTGACTTTCGCACAAAATTATTTTGATTATTGAACAAAAATTATGTTTAGATCTGGATTCAGCAAAATTGTTCTTTCCGCGTAGGATCAGAAAAAGGTTAATTAACATTAAATAATAAGACCAAATGAATAAATAAAATACGTTAAAGATTAGGATTAATTAAATAAATAATATACGCGTTAAATAATATTTGCGGTGAATAACAAAAATGTAATAGTAGAATCTAATGTGTGTGTGTAATGTGAAAATGGCTCTAAAAAATTAATTCATAAAGGGACCGTCCATATATTACGTAAGCATGACGGTGGGAGAGGGGGGTCAGTCAAATTCTGACAAATAATTACATGAGAGAATGGAGGGGGATCGTACATATTCTTACGTAAGCTTTTTCATGTCTGCTGCCGTCATGAAAAACAAGCAATATTAACCAGATGGTGAAGATTGTTAATGACTTGTAAGCGTATGGATGCAAGAATAATATAGATGTGATATATGACTTCCGCAAAAACGTTCGTGACCGTTTTAACTATTTAAACATGTCGTCTGATTTTATTAATAATGTACGTTTTTTGTTAGTTTTACTGATTAATTGATTATTTTATTTAATGTCGCTAATGAAGACTAAGTATAAAATCGAAACTTGTTTGAATAGTATTGAATACATGCCTTAATTTAACATGACTTTCGCATGATTTATTTCAATTTATTGACTACCCTTTTATGCTCGGTTCTAGCCTATTATTTATTATTGTATTTTGTTATTACAATTACGAGCCTATAATCATAATTGAGCAATATTAACTTTATATCGAGCATAATCGGAAAAATCTTATGTAATTAGGGGAGGGGGGGGGTTCAGAAATTCTGACATTTGCTTTTACATGGAGGAGGAAAAGGATCAAAAATTGCCAAAAAATATGCTTACGTAATATATAGACGGCCCCAAAACATTAATTTAAATATATTTTTTGTTCATGGAACGTTCGATATTTAATTATTTTGCCAGACGCTTCAACCGATTTTAAAACTGCAAAGATATCTCTATACACTGAGAGAAAAGATATACTAATGGTAACAAAAACAGAGAATTATTCACAAAAGTCAAGTTTTATTCTAAAATTTTGTTAAAATAGTAAAATATATAATTAAATAAGCAAAATTTGGTATAATTTTTTTATTTAATAACACAATTTTATTTGGTTACTCACATTTTGTACACAGTAATATAAAATTGGGTTGCAATTACAAAATAAGTTTTCTTTTAAGTTCAACAAAATAATGTAATTATTTTGTTAATTTTATTCAATAAATTCAACGAATTAATATCGACGTGGTAGTTTAGTTGGTCACATATATCAACACATAGGTTTGGTATCAGTAACAAAATTTTGGTTGTTCATACCAAACTTTTCTCTCAGTGTAGAGATAATTTCAATGTGTACTGAAAAATTTTTATATTATCCCTCGTATTGTGAACTAAACATGCAGACATGCATGTTGTAAAATACGCGAGTGTATAAAAGTTATTATTTTAATACAGCACCAAGCCGGCAAATTTGCATGCGACTGCGCGCGACCATCAGTGTTTTTTCATAGCCGAAACTTATGCGTTTTAAAATCCTAGTCGCAGATTGTAGTAACACGTGTAACCGTCCCCTTCGAGAGGAAACTTTTGCATCAGACACATCCAAAAAAGTTGCACGTAAACTTCAGTCTCAATGGCGATAAGGCCGCCGTGTACATTTTCTTCCCCACGCCAACGAAAAGATATTCCGGTCTCAAAGGATTAAGTGTATTCAAATCTTGCTATGCGAGACCTAAACCCGAGTCCTTGACGTGCGCCAAGTGTCAAGCTATATCCAATCTGCTTCGCGTTTTCATGGTTTTACAGGACGAATTTTCTGCCACTGCACGGACTGGCTTCTACTTTATGACGACTGAGCCATGTAATTTTGTTCGAACGTTCTCAAGCGTCGCTGTACATTAATATACAGGGTGTAACTTAAATACTGACCACTAATTAGATAACGTTATTCCTTGTAAAGAACTGAGTCGGAGAGTCTTGAACTATTTTTCTTCTACAGTGCTAAATAAAGAGATCACTACCGCAGTAATTATTGCTTCATTAAGCATTGTAGAAAAAAATAGCATTCACTAATCGTATAGCATTACTGCTTATAAAAAATTGAGTCGAAAAATCCTGAATTATTTTTCTCTACAATGCTCAATAAAACAATAATTACTGCAGTAGTGATCGCTATTTATTTCGCACTAGAAAAAAATAGTTCAAGACTTTTCGATTCAGTTTTTTTTACTAAGGAATAACATTATATATAATAGTGGTCGGTATTTAAGTTACACCCGATAAACACACACACACACACACACACGCACACACACAGGTACATACGAACTATGTATAAATAGATGTATGTATATCGTATACATCCCAGTTCTCTTCATACGAAGATGAGTCGATATTTTATACGCGTCGCGTGTTGCACTCATAAACCGTAAAATCCATTTAATTTTACGCGCACTCGTAAAAACGTTCTTTGAGCGGCACGCCGCCGCTACTCGACGGAATAATGCCCCTCGTATTATTCACGTATTATCGTGCGCGAGCGACGGCGACGGACGTATAAATGCAAAAGATTAATGTCTCTTGAGACAAAATGAGATTTAACCGACCGTGAGATAAACGTCCACGCGGCTTGGATTTCTGTCATTTTTTGTCTGCACTTACTGAAAGCAAAAATCAGATTTCTCATATTTACAAAAATTCTATTTGATTGATATTATTAAATTGAATTTAAACTTTTCAGATAAGTTAATATTAAATCACTCTGCAGGAATGCTCGAAATTAATACACGAATACGTTCTCCTTTGTTTGTCCCATTAATTTATTCTCGCGGCAATAAAGAAAGTCGGATTACGTCCCGGCGGTTAAACTAAATTTTTTTCGAGCTGCAGATTTCAAGTCCCACTTCTTCTTTAAAATTTTGAAGACAAAATAACGGATTTGATATAGCGCGGGACTCAAATGAAAAGGTAAGACGATTTACTCGTAAAGATCGGAGCTGAAGATTGTCCCGCCAAGATTCCCTTCCTCTTTTTACGAATCTCGGCTGCGACGTTTCACTTTGAGTGATCGCTCAAAGAGGGACAAAAATAAGAGGCAGCTCTGTCATTCTCATTGTCCAACGGATGAACATTTCTCTGATTTCAACCGCGCCGTGCTCATTTCTCTCTTCCACGTAGAAGTAGAAGAAGAACAATTCCGCCAAGATGCAGGCCATCAAGATCGAACCGGTAAAAATCCGTGAGTTTCTTTCGAGCAGTAGGCACTTCCACAGGATTCCACCGAGATCAAAGGTATTACGGATCGCGCGGGGGGGAGGGAAGAGGGGGAGGAGAGGGAGTGAAAAGCCTTAAGAGCGACCGTCGCCGTTTCGCCGTCGCCGCCGCTCGCGCATCAATTAACTTTATTAACGCGATTATCGGAAATTCCGCTCACGTAATCCTCGCGACGAGACGTAACACCCCCGTCCCTACAGGCGAGACGCAGTCCCTCCTTTTCCGGTACATTAACTTCCGCAAAAGAGATCCGGGGCGATTCGATTTCTGCTTGTTCGCCGGCCATTATAGACTCCTTAACTCCATCCACTTAAAGTCATCCCATGCCGCCTCGTTAAGCCGCCTTGTATCCCCTCGCTGTAAAGACGATGTTCTCGAGTTCCGCATGCACCGTGCCAAGGGGAAATTCATCACGCCGACTATCGCAATATACCTGCGAAGTGCCGTGGGGCGCTGGCACGCGGAACGAGTATATAGAATTATTGCGTCGGCAACGGAAAAAGTTGCGCTATTTACTGGATTAATAAAATAGTGAGCATATTTCTTCTCTCGCGACGTGCGATAAGTCTAGCCATTTCCCGCGTAAAAACGAGTTTCCCTCTCTCGTCATCAGGCGTCAATTTAACAGATTGAATTTCAAGAGTAATACTAATTGGCGGCAATAAAAAAAAATTTTTAGTCGACTCGTGTCGCGATATAGTGCGCGCGCGGGGGAAGCGTTTACGAGAGAGAATATACGTATAAAGTAAGATACACGCTCGAGTTAAAGTCATACGCTATATTTTCGTCGATGAATGACCCCATTATTCCCCCCCCCCCTCCCCTTCCCAATACGAGGAGGAGGAGCTCGAATGTGGAATCCTAATATTATTACCCATAAATCTGCCTCTCGCATGCAATGTCCGGTGGAAATATTATTTCGCTTCGTTTGTTTATCGATTCGCGAGGCATAAATCGCACCGCGCGCTGTTTCAATGCGGAGATCGTCCGAGACTTCTCGAGGCGGAACGTCGTTTATAACGCGACAACGAATCTCCACTGGCTTCTTTATTATACATTTATTATACATTTATACATTTAACAGTATTCGTTGATATAATTTCGAGCCTCTTCGCGAATTAACAAGTTAATTGGATCACAGAACGTGCACTTGTCGTCGAACATCGAACACTCCATAGACCGTACGGCCTCTATTCGACCGTGAATATATCTCGTATCCCTTTAACACAGCGTTGAGCAAGGTCCGTCCACGATGAATTTTCACACGAGGTCTGCAACAGTAAACGACATTCAAATTTTTAACAGTACAAGCGTGGCTCCTGCGAATTAAGTTATAGAGCTTTCGACGTTACGTTGCCAATTAAAACTTTCTAAACGTTTAACCTCCGTTTTCGATTTTTCGCTATACCGATATTTATTCCGCACGTCAAACGCGAATCCGGCTCTCTCTTTCTCTCTCTCTCTCTCTCTCTCTCTAAAAAAAAGAGCTGTTTAATGTCTTGTCACGCGTAAAACGGGGGGATCATAAAAAATGCAGTCGCACAAAAGCCTGTTAAATATTCATTCCCCTTCACACCGCAGGATCTATCGACGCGGGCGGAACTTTTATCGCTCAACTTTTACCACGGCGGTTTGAGAAAACGTTTAAATAATTAGCGGGATTTTATCTCGTCGATTTCAACATTTCGAAGAGAGGCTTCCTTGGATTCTCCCAATCGCGCATCGATTACAGCGCGGTTCACTGTTCCCTGATCGCTCTTCTGTAATTCCCCCTCCGCGGAAGGTGGGCGAGATTCGGAAAGTAGGCCAATTCGTGAAATGAGCGGAAGACTTTGCTCGTCTCGAGGAAGCAGGAGAAGCCGGTACTTCGATCCTTTCCGTTCGTCTCCCCCTCGATCGCCCTCGCCGACACTCCGCCATACCCACCCCTCTTCTTTTTTTCATCCTTCCTTTGATTTCTGGCATCTTCTCAACGCCGTTGATCGACCTTCTCATCATCGATCTGTGTGCCCTCCACCGTCGAATCTGCATATCTCCCCGCCTTCATCTGCGCTCGTTAGGTCGCTGCATGCAAAATACCGTATTTCGAATGCTCGAAGTGTTGCAGCACGTTTTTGCAGGTATACGTAACCTCACTTTTAACTGGTTTTTTTGCGTTACATTTTGTGAAAGCGACACGTTCTCTTATCGCCCATCTGCGCTTTAATTTTTTCAACACTTCAAAAATAACAGATACATGGAAAAAAAGTATAAATACTTAGAAAAAATTGGAACAGTATATTGTTATATTTAAATTGATAATATCAACCAACATTGTTACAAATTGCATTGTGCACGTAAATTACAAACGGAAAAGGAATTATATTAATATGAAAGAGATATAAATGTGTAACAATATTTAACATCAGAAATATGCCAGTAATTTAAATATATCCACATTTTAATCGATTCGTTACTAAAAATTCTTGGATATTACGCCCCGAAAAACGAGATAAAACGAGAAAGCGAAATTACAAAATCAACTGAAAATTATGCGGAGAAATTTATTTCTTCGATATATTCTGAAGTATCGCATTCGTGTAACATTAATATGCCTCCTTCATTATAACCGAATGTAAATTATCTTCTCGCTGTTTCCGTAGAATTTTTTATTATACATAGGTTCCGTTTTTCGAACATTTGCCAGAGCTCCAATTCATTCGCACTTTGATATATTTATTGGGATGAAGACTATACAAAGCGTTTCTTTTGGCAAACGTCCTGCGTAGCAATTCATGAAAATGTCAACCTTAGCTATGTGATATACATTTCGAAATCCTTGCCAAATTATTCCCATTTATCACGGCTAAAGTGGTGACAACTTTTTTCGGAACATCTTGGAAAATTACGGTACATTCAGCATTTTTCTCTCCTTATATTGAAACAGCACTAAAATCGATGGAACGGAGAGTTTCTCAAAAGCTAATTGCATAAAGTGAATGCAAAGATGAGTGCAACGACGCGATTTTCCAGGCGAAATAAAACAGGCTATTGCGTCATATAAGTCCGAATTTACATCGTTCGTTTATAATTAATTAATACATTAAATGTAGAAAATAGCAAAAGAACGGCGATATATATATATATATATATATATATATATATATATACGTTATCCCTCCGCCGTACTTCGGGACAGTATAATTATAGCCGCAAATGTGATAATAATGACGCGAGAAATATTTTTAAAATATCAGAGATGAAGTATCAAATTTTCAAAAGAGCACAAAGAGCAAAACTATTATTTTACAGACACGAAGATAAAAATCGTCGTTAAAAAAAAACGTCTTTACTTACTGGCGGCGTTATTTTCAACGAAACTCATAAGTTTGTGATAATATCAAAGACGAGATAAGAGAGAAAAAGCCAATGGGAGCTAACACAGATATCGGTGCGCAGTGTTTAAATATTTATTAGGAAGGTATATTTAACATTAATTTAAGATCGCAGTATTTAAATATTTATTACAGAACCTCGATAACTCGAACCTCTACAACACGAAAACTTCTATAAGACGAAAATTTTGTTCATTGGTCCCTTCAGCTCCGGAAAACCTCTATAAATCGAAATATAACCTACCTTAACTCGAATTATTTATCAGGCATTTGGATATATATTTTATCTCTGTAACTCGAATTTAAAGTAGCCAGACCTCTACAAGTCGAAGTACACCTCTATATAAGTCAAACTTCCATTGTCACTACCTCTATAATTCGAAGTTGTAGTTATAACGTAACCGTGAGTAATAATCTGATATTTTGTTTTATGGTTACATTTATCATATGTATGCAATAAATAATTCACAGCTGTTAAATATTGATTTTTTTCCTCTAAAAGCCATTATAATCGGAAAATTATAAACTCTCGTACAAAGCCTCCGTAAGTCGAATTGTCATATGTTAACCCTTTTTTATTCGAATTTCGATAAGTCAAAAACTCTATAACTTAAACAATTTTTCTAGTCCCTTGAGATTCGAGTTATCGAGGTTCGACTTAGTAAAATATATTTAACATTTAATTTAAGATATAGTGTATAACAATCGTAAAGAGTTGCGCGTCTGTGCTCTCAATGGCAAAGATCCGGATTCAAATTCGTTCCACAAACATCTTATTTGCATGATCGTCACGCCTCTCGGAAGGCAATGGCAAACCACCATGAATATCTTCACCATGAGAACCTCTCCTAACCATTCGGAACCGGCATTAAATTGTAGATCCCATAATATCTGTGTAAACTATATATAAGACGACGGATATGCATGCAGAAGAAGTTATATCACGCTCTGACAAGAGATTAAGGACTAAAGAAGAAGAATGTAAAATATTACGTAAGTAGCAATAATAGTCTGTCAAAAGTATATGGTCGACCTATGTGTATCAACATTTAAATAATAATTATATTCTATAAAAATTATACACGGAAAGAACGATTTTGTTGGAAGGTCTAAAAATTTTGCTGCATACAGATCTGAAAATAATTCTTGTTGGACCATCAAAATAATTTTGTTGGAAAATAAAAAATGATAAGCATTGCTGTCAAACATTTTAATATTCTAGCAATCAGTTTGACTTTCCAACAAAATTATTTTGACGGTCCAACCAAAATTATTTTCAGATCTGTATCCAGTAAAATCATTTTCTTCGTGTAGTTAAAATGCAATTACATTAATAAGAGATCCAATCATCATCGGTGTGTATAATGGACTGGTATCTTCGGGGCGTACTTTCCTCTAGAAAATAGCTTTGTAGCGCGATGCGTAAGTAGTTCCGTATTGACATACGCTTTTTCTACACGGAAAGAATAATTTTGTTGCAAGATCTAAAAATTTTGCTGAATACAGAAAATTAATTCTTGTTGAATCAACAAAGAATTTTGTTGGAATGTTAAAAATGAGCATTACTATAAAACGTTTTGATATTTTAGCAATTATTTTGACTTTCCCACAAAATTATTTTGATTATTGAACAAAAATTATTTTCAGATCTGGATCTATCCAGCAAAATTGTTCTTTCCGTGTACCAGATTTCAAACGATAACTGACATTATGGATAATAACGTATCAAGGAGAAAGCCAGAAAGGTAACACTAATCAGCACAAAAAAGTTAAGAGTGCATCTTTCACTGGTTGCGAGTAATAGTGACCGCGCTCTTATTATAGACAGACTGTAATGGAAAGTTTGCCCAGCTAGGAGATGCCAGTTATAGATACCGGTGATGACTGTATCCCTCATTAATATAATTGCATTTTAACTATACCTAATCCTACAGAATATAATCATTAAGCTAATAAATACACTTTTCTTTCAAATAGGTCGATCACGCTCTTATTTGACTAACTCTAATACAATTTATACATCATTTATAATGGATTCCAGCGTTAACAACTCACGCTTTACCCTTGATCGACTTTTCTTTGAAATCTAATCGCACTGAGGACAATTGTGATCGTGAAATTTATTTGCGCCACTTACGTAATATTTCACTCAATAAATATTACGCACCAATATCTGCGTCGGCTTTTTCTCTTATTTTTATATTCCATTTATTTTAAAAGTCTTGTAGGTATGCATTATTTATTATTTTGTAAAAAAAAAGTGGCTCGTGGAACAGAATCTTTTAAGGTACAATTTCATGGTGTCGCTTGTCACAGCGATGAGTGTCGTGTGAGTCACGTGATCGAATTTTATTTGTTTTTATTGTCACCAACGACTATGTAAAAAGTTGGATTGAATCGAACTTTTAGCGACGTCGCTCTTACGCACCGAATATAAATACAATACAATCAGTAATAAAAGAATATATCGCTGCTACCTATTTATACAATTTAGCGACGATCGAAATCAGCGCCGCATATGATATATGTACAATCAATTCACGTGACTTGTTTGTCGCTAAATATGAGCGACAAGCGACATCATGAATACATAGCTTTATTCATAGAAACTAATTTCGCATCGCTGTGTGCTTGAAACGCTCTTCTCAAATTATATCTATTAATATAACAAAAGGAAGAGAACTTCGGTAAGCAGCTGTCGCGGGTCGCTGCACGCGCCGTGCAACGTGACCGATTCTAATCCTAACGCGGAACAGTTTAGGTGACACCAGGTATTGACATTAAATAGCTGGTATTGAGCCGGGCAAATAGATCGCGTAATATCGCGCAGAGCTCAGCCGAGATCGCATCGGAACGACGGGAATATTGGATTACCATCTTGTTGCTCACGGAATACATCTACTTGATTAAGATTTGTTTGCACTGGTCAACGAACGAGCCATTTTTACGAGCGTCTGAGCGCCGTCGTTTTCGAGGCGCCGTCGATTACCGGCTCGCTTATCCTTTCCTAAACGTCTCGTCCGTAAAATACGGCGCGTTTCCGTCTGACTGCACGGCCAAACAGCTCGGAACCACGCGCGTCCGCTCGTACGACACAATCGCGTTGTCTCGTTATTTCGCACAGCATGCACGCGATTCAATTCCTGTGCCACACGTTAGGATATTTGGTCGGAATGACCGACGGATTTAATGACGATCGAGTGTTCATTATCGTAAAATGTTTAAAAGATTAACTTTCATTACCTTTGTTTGCTACCATGGGCGTATCTACACTGAGAGAAAAGTTTAGTATAAACAACCAAAATTTTGTTACTGATACCAAAACTATGTGTTGATATGTGACCAACTAAACTAACGTCGATATTAATTCGTTGAATTTATTGAATAAAAAGATCGGAAGAGCA
>NW_012029417.1:25880-27827 GCF_000956235.1 Wasmannia auropunctata | reverse complement strand
TAATTACATTATTTTGTTAAACTTACTAAAAGAAAACTTATTTTGTAATTGCAACCCAATTTTATATTACTGTGTACAAAATGTGAGTAACCAAATAAAATTGTGTTGTTAAATAAAAAATTATACCAAATTTTGCTTATTTAATTATATATTTTGCTATTTTAACAAAATTTTAGAATAAAACTTGACTTTTGTGAATAATTCTCTTTTTGTTACCATTAGTATATCTTTTCTCTCATATAGGATTTCTTTCGGGGCAGGGGGAGAGGGAATTTTTCTCAATTCTGTTAACTCTTAACGCGTAAGTAACAATTAAAATAATAAAATAATACTAAAATAATATTTTATGTAATAATAAAAAAATTTACTTAGAGTCAAAAGTAAACTTGTGTTTTGTAATTAAAAATAAAAATTTCGAGGAGAGTTTGAACCCCTTCCCCTCCTCCTCCCCAAACCTCCCGCTTGGACACGCCCACGTTTGTTACGCAATTGTGTCATCTATTTGAGAAATTCATTGCGCATTAGAAACGCATTATGCGCTCCCTTATTTACGCATTAGGGATTGATATAAACCATTTTGGGTTAAACCTACCTTGGCCCATCTGTTTAACGGACCGTGAGGTAAAGCCTGATAATCCGCGGTATTGATAGTTCGTACCTGCTCAAACGAAAAACATTCAATCTAAAATTTGGGCCGTATTATATTATAGCGTAAATATTGTTGTTTGGATTATTATTTCACATACGTGGGATTAATTCTAATTCAATAACCACGTACGTGATCTAATAAATGGCACATCGTCGTTACGCTCGGGCAATAAATGCAACGCGTTCGCGACATCGGTAATTCTTTTCCGCTTGTCCGTCACAGGGCGGAAAAAGGAGGCGGAAATAAAGGTGATCGCGTCGCGGTGGTGGTAAAAGGGATCAAAGAGCAAACCGCCGTAGCGTGAAACAACACGCGCGGCACGTACGTGCCGCGATAACAAAGAATGGTTAATTGAATTTCCGTCGAGCCGTCAATCTCCGGTAAAGGCATCGATCTGATTAAGGTTTGTTTGCCATCCGCGACGTGTGCGGCAATGCGGTTTTCCTGCGAGTAAGAGAAAAAATACCGGGTCGACGCCGCGTGTTAACGATGCGAGGCGACAAACGAAGCAAAGGGCAAACAGACGCGAACAGACTTTTGTTGACGCGGTACGTCGTAACTGCCAATTTTTTTTTTTTGCAACGCTCTGAAACTGAGATGCGTTGTAAAGATCTTATTCGTTTGTTAATCTGCAGGGGATTCGACCGTGAGCCACGGGCTGAGGTGGACGTTCGTGGCCGAGTGATTCTGGAATCTTCTAGAATCTTCGCGGTATTGCATCTCACTGCGACTTAAGCCCGTATCAGACTAAAGATTGAGATTGAGATTGTAATGGAATTTGACCAATTTAAACAAAGTTCACTAAATTAGAGATTGGTTTTCTTTCTTCTAATTGGTTAAATCCCAATTCAATCTCAATCTCAATCTTTAGTCTGATACGGGCTTTAAAATTTCATCGTGCCGTTTGGTGACTACGATTTAGAATCTCGTGCTGTTTGGAAATTGGGCCGTATCATATCCGCCTGAGTGTAGGTCCCATAAAGGAAAAGAAGAAGAAGAAAAGTCTGTTAATCTGGACTGCGTTCAGAAACTTCGCTTAGGTGCATCTAGAGAAACTTTAACACAGTACAACCAGTATAGGTACACTCCGCGAAAAACTGCACGGAAAGAAACAATTTTGTTGAAAAGTCTAAAAATTTTGCTAAAAATAGATCTGAAAATAATTTTTTGTTGAATCATCAAAATAATTTGTTGGAACGTTAAAACTGATAAGCATTGCTATAAAACGTTTTAATATTCTAGCAATCATTTTGACTTTCGCACAAAATTATTTTGACTATTGAACAAAAATTATTTTC
>NW_012029417.1:0-25784 GCF_000956235.1 Wasmannia auropunctata | reverse complement strand
AAATAACATGTATTAACCTATAGACACATGGGCATCTAAATACAAATGTCAAAATATATTATTAAAGTGTTTTTTTGTGAAATTTAGTATTAGATAAAAAAATTGATAATGATACATTAATTGACAATGACATTTGACCATTATGGCTATTTCGGGTCTCTGCTGAAAAATGCCGGCACCAATCAAAATTAATTGGATTCGTTATTTCGCGACTTTTATTAGAGGGTCTCTGGGTGCATCTAGATATCATTTTATTCTTGTTTAACATTCGATGAACAACAAGGATAACATGCAGATATTCCGTGAATTCCTGAACGCAGCCCTGCGAAGGATGAATCCGAAACTGCGAGTATAATACTCACGCGTGTAATACGGGCACTCATAAAGTGACGAAGTGATAAAGTCGGTATACCCGCGTGATACCTGTGGAATCGGTTTTCATCCGTGTGCAACGAATGACTGCAAGCCGGCGGACGAGCGGGACGATTGTCGATTTGCCTCGTTGAAAGCCGGGCTTCCAGACGACACGGCCGCCAATGTATATGCCGACGTTTAGCGAATGCATCGGCTAGCATGAATGCCGGGCCAATGTTGGCCATATATGAATATGCAGTGTGATTAATTTCCGCGTGGTGCACGCAATTAGAAGTGACCCATATAAATATAGATCAATATTTAGTAGGTAAATGTGCGCCAACGTTACGAATAAGATAGACAGCCGCGAGCAAGAGATAGCTACTCTGCTTAAAAAATCCGATAGATAATGATAGAAATAGATTTAAATTTTATTGAAATTTTATCTACCTTTATATTGAAGTTATCGTTTCTATCGGACTCACATTTGAGCTATTATAAGTTATCTATTTCTATCGTTTCTTAATAGTATATCTTACTTAAACATTAAATACACTTAAATACAAAGGACAAGTACAAAGGATAAACCACGCACTAATCTTATGGAAAAGTGGCCCCTGTTAAAGTAGAAATAACCTGTGCGAAAGTATACTTTATGAGATACTGATAAAAAAAAGTTTCAATGGCGTCAACCTTTTACCACCGCTAGTTTTTACACTGTCAGCTCATAAAAACTGCTTGAAACCACTTTATTTTAGAAAATCATTAAAGTACGCTTCCTTGCTCACCCTCTCTGTCTCTCTCTTTCTCTCTCTCTCTCTCTCTCTCTCTCTCTCTCTCTCTCTCTTTTTGTTATATTGAAGGTGCCTATATTTGGTACATATTCCAATAAGTACAAGTCCCTTATATTATATGAAAAATAAAAGTAATACGGAAGACTTCGTAATTGAGACTCCGGCCAACAATAATTATATTTTTGTATATGTATGTATGTATAATACATGCATAAAAAATGTTGTTTATCGAAGTCCTCCATATTATTTTTATTTTACATATAATATAGGGAACTTGTACTTATTGGAATATGTACCAAATATAGGCACCTTCAATATGACAGAGAGAAAGAGAGAGAGAGAGAGAGCAAGGAAACGTATAACTTTTATAATTTTCTAAATAAAAAATAAAGTGGTTTTAAGCAATCTTTATGAGCTGACAGTGTAAAAACTAGCGGTGGTAGAAAATTGACGCCATTGAGACTTTTTCTTTATCAGTACCTCATAAAGTATACTTTCGCAGAGGTTATTTCTATTTTGACGGGGGTCACTTTTCCATAAGATTCGTGCGTGGTCCTTTGAACGTGTATGTTTTTTTATATAACTTATCGAGTTATCTAATCCAAACTGAAAATTATAATTTGTTACCTAATTTATTATATTTGTAAGAAATATTAAAATTATTTATATATAAAAGACACAAAATTTCTAAAATTAAAATATTGCATAATAAATCTTATATAAACTGAAAACATTGTACGATATGCAATACCAATTTTGACTAAATTATGGCCAAAGATAAACATTACTCAAAGTGACTTTTAAATAACATACTAAATAGAGAAAAAAAAAAGATAACAAATCTGATATTTACGAACCAAAAACACGATAGAATTGTATTGATTTTTTGCTTATCTAATTTTGTCGGATCTTTTAAACAGGATAGCTGTGTCGCAGAAACTGTGCTGCAATCATCATTTCTTGCGCGCAGTTTTCATTTAAAAGAAATCGGGAACATTGATTTCACATTGCAGCTAAAAACAGTCGTATAAGGCAAATGGCGCAAGATTGTTAATTTACATTCATTTCTTTCACCAAGTAGCTCGTGTTCCTCCTGCAGTCAATCTCAAACTCCTCGCTACGCATTTATGTATGAGAAACTTTAGTGATTATTATGCTCGACCGTGCTATCTCTCGCTGCGATTCACTCGGAATACGCGCGAGGCAGGTAAGGACCGCGTGCTTTAAATGAAAATTTTCCGTTCCACTCTGCATCGCAGCTCTTAGCATTTTTACTTCACATTAACGGCAATTCCTTGGCGGTATAAGATTGCGTTTCGTCGCTGTATTCACCCTCTCGCTTCTCATTTTGTTTCTCCCTCTTTTCCCCTGCTCTCCTCCGCAGCTACCCCACCGCTTTACCAATGTCCACGACGTAGATGGGACAGACGAAAATGGCAACGAGGGTAAACTGGCTGTGAAAACGTCACCGTCGTGTTAATGGCAATACACCACGCTGAGTCCACGGGCCGGGGGTTGAGGGAGGCGGGGAAGGGGTGAGCGGAGGGAGAGCGAGCAGGGGAAAAAGAGGAAAATTTTGTTACGTACTCGCACGGCCGTTGCCGAGCCGCGCCCGAACCCCGCGCGTAGACGGTAAGTAAATCGAGTAACGTCGTTAAGTGTGCCGGCACGGATTCTCCGCTCGTCATCATGCCAAAGAAATTTATATCGCTTCGGAAGAGGACGGAGATTACGACGAATGTCGTGATATATCGCACCTCCGCGATCCTCCTGAAATCTTGATTCCCGCTGTCAGTATCCGCCGATTAATCCTCAAAATCTAATATGACCCTCCCATCGGTAATATCGGTCCACGATGCGAACCTTGATTTTCCTTTAGGTATGCTATTACTCGCTTGAAACCCGTTGAATTTTTATATTAATCTCTAACTCTCTGAAGACAGAGAGAGAGAGAGAGAGGGAGAGAGTAAAAATAAGGCAACGTCGAAAGGCAAGAAATTGCATATTTTCTAAATAAGGAAATTACTTAAAATAAAGATAAAAGAAACACGATTTTAGAGGTTTTCCTTTGAATAATGGGTTGTCATGGCGTTTCGAGAGAGATAAAGGTGGTGGTAAGAGAAAAATACGAGGTCTGTTGCGCAAGGGGCAATCGCAGTATTTGCGAAGTTCTTGATTTATATATCAAGTATCTCAAAAAGCAGTAAATCGACGTTCTTCTTTGAAAGTTTACAGTGAAAGTTATCAGTGAGTAAAGAAAGAAAAAAAAGAGATAGGGCTGTTTCTTACCTAGAGAATATCGCCAGTACTGGCAGCTCTTGTAGTCCTTGTCGCTGGTCCGATCCGACTGTTCGGCTCTGTGGCCTGTGGTCTGAAATAAATGATCTTTCGGAAGGCTTTGCGGAAGTTATCGCTGAGGAAGGCGTACAGGAAGGGGTTAATGCAGCTGTTGGTGTAGGCGAGGATATGACTGACTACCTGCACCATCACCATCGCCGTGGTAAGCGGGAACTTATCCAGGGACTTCATCACCAGTATCACCTGCAACGTGACGTTGCGGATGACATCGTGGACAGGGGGACGGGGGTGTATACATAAAGAAAAAAAGAGCAAAAAGAAAAATCAGTCCCCTGCGGACGGGCGCCCCCTTTACCTGTATGGGGAACCAGCAGATGGCGAAGACGCCGACGACGACGAAGACGAGCCTGGTGACCCGCCTCCTCCCGCGGCGGCTCTCGGCGCTGACGCGCGCGGCGCGCCACAGCTTAACCAGCATGAGCATGTAAAAGATGCTTATTAGCACCAGGGGCAACACGTAGCTCATCAGGAAGAACGACACCTGATAGGAGGTCCAGTCGTCCTGATCCAGAATCCGGCAGGCCGTCAGATTCGTTAACGGGCCGTTCTCCTCCTGGAATACGAAGTGCATCTACGAGTGGGCGGTGTATCCGTGAACGGACAGCTGGATTAAGTTGGGACGCGAAGAGTCGAGGCGCCGTTACGCCGCGTGCTTACCTCGCCATGAATTACGAGCGCGGGCGCGGACAACGCCAGGATTACCAGCCATACGACGCCGATCGCCCGTATGGCGTGATTCTCCGTCCTCCATGACATCGACGCGATCGGATGGACCACCGCCAGATACCTGCGAGCAATTTCCCTAGCTTGATGCGACTTATTGTTTCTGAGATCGAGTAATATCATCATCAGCTTGAATCGCTAACAGCCGCGGAATTTAATTACTCGCGTTTCAGCAAAGTTTTCTGGAAAACGGTGACTCATAGAAAGGCGCACTTCAAATTAAAACTGTCGTCTGCCACTCCGCTTCCCCCTTTTCTTTTTTAATCTATAGCGTGAAAGTTTGGACCCCGAGAATCAGTTATAATTTAAAAAGTGGCACTTAACCTCCGAGGTTCAATTTACAAATTACGTGGAAGTTAATTCTTGCCTCGTGCATCGGCATTTAAAAAGCAACTTGAAGATAACCCCTGCCTTTATTCTTTTTATATTTCCCTTGAGAAAAAAAAGTTAAGCTGAAAGAGGGCTGAAAAGTGCTTTTTGCGACACAGTTAGTGTATCGCTCTGACTGAAAGTATATAGCATGCAGAAAATCGATTAAGGAAGGAAGATCAATTACCTGCTTGCACGTGAATTTTTAACTTGCTGTCGACGGGCAAGCATTAACGAGGATGTAACAGCTTGCGAGAGATTGCTGTCCGGCTTAATATTAAAATTTCGACGCATTTTTTAATAAAATTTAATAAAATTTTTAATAGAATACTTCTTTTTAATCTGCTCCTATTTTAAATGACACACCGTCGATATCGAGTTATAATCACGGATCCGACATCATTATTCAGCGTGCATTATTCATTATTCAACGAAACAACGCATGGGATTAACAACGCAGTAGAGATTAACAACGTAGTTTGTTCTCGCGAAGAGATAATATGTTATCACAAATAACGTTAGTAATTTATGTAATGGCATCCCGTGAAGCTGCATCTCGACGACCGGAGATTGAATAATGAAAATTGAAGTCGCTAATTTAATCGAGTTCGTGCGGGGGGAACGTGCGGTGGCGGGGGGGGGAGAAGGAGGAGGGACGTAACGGCTCGCTCCGATGAAATATCGCCGGCAGATATTGGAGCTAGGCGACGAATATCTACAATGGTCTACGTCGCTTGAAATTGGCACGTTCAAATTGCCTGAGATGAATGTATCAAACGACATATATCCCGTTGTAGTCCGCAAACTGTACGCATCGCGATTCAAAGCGGCAACAATGAATCAAATGTCAAACGAAAAGCCCGCGGGGCGCTTTGCGAGGCTGCTAGGAAAAGTATGTTTGTTTCATGTTGAAAGGCTAGCGCCCTAGGTTAGAGATAACAGGGCAGGGATAAGGAGGATAAAGGACAACGATACGTATGAGGGAACTATTGCGTGCGCGATGCAATATTTCTTTTCCGCTCTCGTTATCATATATCGCCGCAAGTGGAGAATATTACATCATCTCGTCTTTCAGTCAAAAGAAAATATATCCTTTGAATTATCCTTCAATCTAATAAAAGAAAACGTATATCCCTTGAATAATCCATTAACCGATTAATCTTTCGCGATCAGATATCTACTAGGAAATCGCACTTTGGCACAATTTTAATAAAATCAAATTATCTAATAAAAGTTAGTAGCAAATATATTTAATATTAAAATGAAAAGTTATGAACAAAATAATATTTGATAAAATTTTTGTTAAGAGGAACGTAGCTGGCTGAAAGAAAATTTTTAAAAATTAAAAACAAAGCGTTCTGTATGCGAATCGATCATCATTTGTGTGTTATTTTACATAAACTTTTCCGACAAATTAATTCAAAATTGTATGTTGCTGTAAACATGTATCGTTTACGTTTATGTCAAAATTAACTTTGATCGAATATCTTAATAAATAAAGCAGAACGAAGCAGAAGCTTTCACTTGTTGAATGTAGAAGAGAGTTGCTGAAAATCCGATTGCCTAAATCGTACATCGATCATCACTTAATACAATCAACATTTAGTCAGAAAAATATAAAATAAATAAGAAATCAATGATGTCGACAAAAATTTAACAAGTAACAGTCTAGTTTTGTACGTGCTAATCACATTTTAAAAAATTAAGTACAATTAATGTTAATTATTCAATTTATGTAACTGATAAATAATCATGAAATTTTATTCTAAATTTTTATATTTTTATAAAAGAAAGTTTATTCGAAAACGTATTAAATTTATTGCATACTCATATTTACAATTATTAAAAAAATTAAATTAATATTTTTATAAAATCAAGTTCTCTAAATCGTACCATCATAAAGTAAGTTTAATAATAATTAATATGAATAAAAATGTCAATTGCAAAAATAAGTTTAAGCCATTTTTATTTCGACACCCTTACTTTTTTGTTATTGGTATACGTTACTCGAGCAACATAAAGTCTATAATCAGAACGTAAGACTTCTTAAAGGCATCTTTGCGAGAAACGTTTGAAAGGCGTCTAAAAGACGTCAGAGTCGTCTTATGTCCCGATTTTGAACTGTATTTTAACTGGACAATTGTAAAATACTCGATTTTCTGATAATTTATTAAAATTAAGTTAATGATTTTTATTATTAATCTTATATTTTTAATTACTTTTATTCATAAATTGAATGCTTTCAAAGGAGCATGTATGATTTAGATGATCCACAGATACGATTTAAGCGATTGGTTTTTAGATCATGTCTTTTGTAGTATATTACAAAAAGATTATAATAAATTAATTTGTTATTAATGAAAAATTAGACATGTGTAGTAATATTAGTAATAATAAGTGCCTTAAAACGTTAAGCTACAACTTCTAATAATTTCATTTGAATACAGATCAGTACTAAATGGAAAATATAATTAAAAAATATCTTACGTATTCGGCAACTTTCTCCTTACATTAAATTAAGGAAATGAAGCAAAAATTTGTAACGTTTGCTGAAGCATTTACGTCCGAAAATAGTTGAAACGCTTTGGAAATATGCGGCTAACAAGTCAGTCTCTGTGTTGATTTTACTGTTTTCATATCCAAAAGATAATCTGCCGTTTGAGAGATTCTTCGAAAAGCATTTATATCCTTCTATGAAAGTGTTTCCCGTTTTGTATACTACAAAGTCACTGGCATATTACGAAAATTTCTGCTACGATTCTGTGTACTCTTGCATGATTGCAGTATTGATTCTGCTATGTCAGTGACAACAAACAATATTTGCGTACAAATTTCTCCAACAAAGATAAAAGTACAGAGAATCCTTTTGTGCACATCGAATTTTTATTTTGAAAGAACAAACGTTATTCTGCTTTTAACTTTTGCCGTGGGCAAACGTTTATTCGCTTTATACGTATGGCTCATATATAGTTAGATTTATGATAATTAATTCGAAAGTTAGATTCGTGTAATATAGATGTCGTTAATTCACGTTATCCAGGATCAGTCTCACCATCGTCAATTAATTTGATCGGTCGATTACATTTACGAATTACGTAAAACTTTATAAGCTGCTAATCCCTAACTTAATTTCTGAATTATTTTAATTGATCGTATTACTTAATTATTAATCAAAAATGTATTTTTACATAAATAAGTTATAATATTTGCAAAAAATGTGCAAGAAAAACGAAATAATATGCAAATTAGTTATATAGAAATAATATGCGAATTAATATGCAAAACAGTTTTAAGGGGAGTTTCACCTTTGCCGGCCATAAAATTGGTCTTTGATTCATGATTTTTTTTTAAGAAAATCTATTATATACAGTAAAACGCGGGTTTTTGCATAAACTTATGTATTATTTGAACAGCAAAAATATATTGTTTATTTATACAAAAATGTATTATAATGCCTCCAAGTGGCGATTAAATGTGGCATGTTTTTCGAGCTGACGAAAGTAATTACGAAAAAACAAATTAAGATATTGACTTGATTCTTTTTTCCTCTTGATGCTAATACTTTAACGTATGGCGTAAACTAAAATCATGACTTTACAACAAACATTCAATTTGTTATTAATAAAAATTTTTAAAATTTTTAGTGCAAAAAAGAATTTTTTTTCAAAAATGCTACCATTTTTACAAATTTCAGGCAATTGATATTATTTTAGTTCACGCTATGCGTTAAAGTATTAGAATCAAGAGGAAAAAAAATCAAGTCGATATCTTAATTCGTTTTTTCGCAATTACTTCCGTCAGCTTGAAAAACATGCCACATTCAATCGCCACTTGGAGGCATTAAAATACATTATTATATAAATAAACAATATTTTTTTTGCTGTTTAAATAATATATAAGTTTATGCAAAAACCCGCGTTATACAATAGATTTCCTAAAAAAAATTCATAAAATAAGGTTCATAAATCCATAATATTACGATCAGCAAAGGTAAAACCTCCCTTAAGTTTTGTAGTTGACAATTAAATCGACCGATCAAGCGAAGACAGCCGCGGTCTTATTTCCAATTAACTTGATCAGCTGATTACATTTAAGAATTGTCAATTATTAAACTTAAAACTAATCATTCCTAACTTAATATTTGAATTTAGTTTAATTAAACATATTATTTAATTAAAAGTATCATATTTTACATAGATAAGTAATAATTTGCCAAAAATTGACAAAAATAACGAAATAAGACGATCAGTTTTAAGTTGTACAGTTAATAAAATTTTATAAATGTAATCGGTCGATCAAATTAATAGGAGATAATGAAACCGTCTCCTAAAGTTCTTCGAGCAAGAGTTAAAACACTAGGGACCGTTTTTTTTATATCCGCCATATGTAATAAATAAAACGAAAGAAACGGGTGTAGTAAAACTGAATAAAATAGCTGTCTTTTTCATGTTTTGTTTCATGTTTACTTTCTTACTTTATCTCACTTTATCTTTTGTAAGCTACTGTTCTCTATTAAAGACGATGTCGTAATTCTTAAGTCCGTATCACACTGCGTATTGGAGATCGAAGATTGCGAGTTATGGATTAAAATTCGACCAATTAGATCAGAAGGAAACGGATTGAGATTAAAATTATCCGATTCGAATCTCTGATTAACTTGATCAGAGATTCGAATCAGATTTTAATTTTAATTCGTTTCCTTCGGATTGGTCGAATTTTAATCTCTGATTACATCTAAAAATTGCCAATTACAAAACTGAAAATTAATCATTCCTTAATTATTTTTATTATTCGCAATTTCTTAATTATTTTAATTAATCAATCTGGTCGAATTCTACAATAAAGTTATCAATTTGCAATAGTCAATCGAATGCATAGTGTGACACGGACTTCATTTAAAGAACTCTAACGTTCTGCGCATTGCTACGCACAAGCAGGCATTACTAGAAAAGATATTTTGTTCATTTTTCTTTCGTGCAACCTTAGTTTATTAATAAAGATATTATGGTTTAAGCTTAAATCTTTTCTTTTTATTGTGCTTCGCCTTAAACATTAAACAGACAGCGTGTAATATGAATACTCTGTATGTAGTTAACAACAATATTATTTTGTTTTGTACTTGTTGATAGCTATATTGTCTACACCCGACATATCTAGCAACCTTATCTGTGAATACATATTTTTACTTCAATATATTATTTGTACGTGACATTCATTACAAACTGCATTATAAACAGCAAAGTCTAATTTTGGAAGTGTGAGGAAAAACGAGCATATGGTGTGAAGAAATAAAAAAGGTATATATTTAATACAATTAAAATACTGCAGAAAATTTTGACTTTGTTAATTAACTGAGTCTTCTTTACCAGTTGATGTATATTAAATAAATAATAATTAAGTTAAGATATGACAATAGCAAAAAGACACATAACAATATAAAATACAGATCGCCATCGTTAAAGTCGTTAGATTTAAAAAAAGTATATAATGAATAATGAATATCATTAGCAGGTAGCATGAAAACTGTGTGGGAATCATTACATGACATCAAATCATATAAAAAGTCTATAATATTCTCATGCGAGAATAAATTAAGTCTAGTGTTGTAAAAAAAAATTATTATTAAAATTTGTGTGCAGTTTACATCAATATATGTAATGACCAATGCTAGATTAAATGGCCAATGCTAATTTTCGATGTGATTGATGATGACGAACTGACTTCGCTGATTGATGACCAATGTTAATTTTGAAAGTTTTGTCAGCGCTATTACAGCTCGTTATCGCAAACAATGATCTTAATGCACCAACCTGTCGAGACTCATCAAGACGAGGGTATAAATGCTGGCGTAAGCAGTGACGATGATCAGATACTGGACGATCTTACACCAGACATTGCCGAACGGCCAGTAGGGGAGCACAAAGTCGGTAGCCGTGAAGGGTATGCAAAATATAACAAACAACAAGTCAGCCACAGCGAGGTTAATAATCAGAATGTTCGTGGTCGACCTCATGCCGGGATTCGCCGCCACCACCACGATCACTAGCAGATTCCCGGCGAGGCCGAGAATGCCAATTATCCCAAAGAATAAAGGTACCACCACCACCACGATACTGTGTACCAGTTCGAAATCAAATTCGTGGTAATAATATTTGCAGTCTTCGTTACCCGCGAGCGAGGTCTGCGTGCTGCAGTTGAGGAGCGCGTCGCTCACATTCACTCCTTCCGGCATATTCAAATCAAGGAATTTTCGGCTCATTTCCATTTACTATTGTTGTTAAAAGTAAATGTTTTAGAAGCCAAACTAAGATAATCTCTAATTGTTTTGTGTTTTTAATTTTATGTATATATTGGCACATATTAATTAAAAAGGTACCACGATTTTATATCAAATGTTCAAAGTTCTATAAAATGCACTGCACTGAACACTTTGACTACGTATTAAAGAACGAAATTGCAATATAATCTTTAATGAATATATAATTTCACGTTTAACATATTTTATCGTTTAATTACCGCCAAATAAGAAGTTTACCTGCCGATATGTAGTTTACATTCGTAGACAATCACGGAGTAACCGGCAATCATTTCATCGATTCGTTTCGCGGTCATTGATCGTTGAAATTCGCGCCGCGACGCGCTAAAAACGCGGCAAAACAAAATCGAAAGTTTAGTTCGCATTTCGCGTTTTTTATTCACTCTTCCAGCATGAACTTGAAATAGTTTTGCTGTGTCGAAAATCACACTTCCGACGAAAATTGTTGGCGAAGTTTGATGATGGAATCACGGGGAAAGTGTCCCGCGCACCGTCGCCGACCGCGTACAATCGCCGACTGCGATAAACCGCTAGCTCCGGGGGTGGTTTCGTACTGAGGATCCCCGATGGTCGACAGTACGGCGCAGGAATGGATGAGGCTAGATACGCGTGAACGACGGGGGAAATTTGCGGCGCCATCTGCTACGCATGTCGATACGCCGAAATAAGGATGCTTACGTACAAAAGAATGTATATATAACGGGAGATAAAAATAAGATATTTATTTAAACAAGTGATTTTAGATAACCAGAGTAAAAATGATTGAGAAAAAAATGATTATACTGGCAATCAATTATCACACAATTTTAAATGAAAGTGAATTTTCTCTTCCTTATTTAAATCTTTATTTATTATTTATTACAATTATTTATTTATCATTTACTTATTTCATTTATTACTGTTGCTTTTATTATTTAATTATTTATTTTTAATTTCTATTGATTAATTCGGTCTTTCATTGCATATCAAATGTTAATATATGTGTATTGCTGTTAGTCGGGATTATGTATTTTTATAATAACTTTTTCCAAATTTCCTTATTTATAAAATATTATTTTGATAATTTGTAGACAAACTTTTTAATTATGATAAAATCAACACATACACACATCAATGTTAAACTTAATTGTTAGATTTTTAGTTTCTCGTTAATTTTCTTTTTTGAAAAATCCGAGTTAATTTGAATACGATCTCGCCGTTGAAACAATTCGTATGATAAAACGTTTTGTTCCCTAACTTGTATGACAAAATGTTTTTTCTTTAATTGTATGTCACAAAGTCTAATATGTACATCACCAACTTATTAATTCTTTTCGTAGTATTATATGACATTACACGTTTAATAATGTATTTTTGGCATTCAGAGAAGGAAAAGATAAGACAAACAATTATTAGACATATAACAGATACACGCAAAAATAAATGGAGTACTTGTTATGCGAGGATAAAATATAATCATCCATTAATGTCAAAGCACTCAAAAACTAGTTTCCGAACTTTTATGATATATTACCCTTTTGCAGATTTGTTCAGTAATTAAAAGCATATTCTTTCTCTCTTTTTCTTTCTCTCTCTCTCTCTCTCTTTCTCTCTCTCTGTCTAAGAATATTACTCTATTAATTAGAATATTATTATAAAACGTATAATACAAAATTATAATATATAATACAAAAATTTGACCAGCTATAATTTATTCATTATTTTTAGCTAAAACAGACTTTTTAAATAAAATTATATTATTAATTTATAAATTTTAAAATATTTAATTAAAAGTCTAATTAGAAAGTTATTATCAGTAAATAAAAAGAATAAATAATATAATAAATTGAATTTATTCTTTACTTAATTTGAAATGCAAATTTTGTTTATTTTAATAATTATTTATTAGATATTAATTTTTTTTACATAATAAACCACATCCATTTCAGCAAGTAATTTATAAAGTTTTCAGTTTTTAACACTTTGACTGCCATGTCATTCAAGGTTGGAAAGTAACATTATTATTTATGATGTCGCGCCGTTATTATTATAGTTATTTCTTCGGTAACGTTACTTCTTTTTTTTGTAACTGTAACGGTAATGTACAGTAACATTTTCTCGGTAATTACTTTAACAGAGTCTGTTATTGTTACTTTTAAACTAATTTGTGACAATTTTTGTAAATTTAATCTTCAATATTTGATCGATATTTATAGTTCGTTATTATAGACTGCGTTTAGCAGACAAAATAGCTCAGTGAACGCTCAGTGATTCTTCATTACAATTGACTTTTACACTTTAAATCCTTTTAAGTGAAGAACTAAAGGTAAGATCCAAACGTACGTATTAAAAAACGCTGAGCGCTCACTGAAACTTATCGTATAAAAGTTTTTAAATATAAAATTAAGAGTAAAAAAGGTAAAATAGAAATAAAAAAGTATAAATAAAATATTTAAACACTGTATTCGACACATTTAATGGAAATTTTATTTACATCTGAACATTTTAAAGTTTTCTTAAATTTTTTATGGTTTTGTAAATTTAAATTAAAAGATTTTATTGCTATTATTAATATCTCAAAAAATATTTAAAAGTAGATTTTATTAATATTGAAGTAATGCGTACCAAGCCGACACGGATGTTGGTGTGTATTAATTTCTTACAATATTCAGCCACACGCAAAATGCGCGCCGCATATTTGTCGGTCTTAAAACGTAGTTCATTATATGAGACCGGAATCCACCTCCCGTCTGGGACCTGAGGTGATATTTTTCGCAATAAATTCTTTACAAATTTGGGGAGAGGAAATTCTTATAGATGCATGTTAGCATCAAAGAGATTAAATTGCTAGTCAATTTAATTGTTACAAGTGGATTCCGGTCTCATGTGCAACTGTGTTTTAAGACTGACAAATATGCAGCGCGCAGTTTGTGTATGGCTGGATATTGTAAATTAATACACACCAACATCCATGTCGGCTCGATAAGCATTACTTCTGTAAATAATTGATTTATTCTTACAAGCCTATAAGTCCTTTAAATTATTTGAATTTTATATAATCTAATCTTAAAAAAGTAACAAATCGTTATATTTCAAATAATGATAACAATAATGAATTATTTTTAAAAGTAATTTTTATAGGCTTGATATATTTAGGTGACGTACGAAAAATCACAAGGGTCCCATCACTCATATATAAGTGACGATTTTATTTACTCAATTAAAAATGATTTTGCTAAGTATTTAAGACGTATTGTAGAACCAACACAAATTACATTAAGAAAACAATAAAGAATTAAAATAATACACTACACTTATTATAAGCTCAAAATCAGCTTGGCAATCAGGTGTAAGTATTATTTAGGAATTTTACAGGTATGTAAATTATTATTGGTATAATTAATATATATGTATATACTTGTATTTTTTATACGCATATATTTTTATATTTTTATTAAATTTAACGTAATTTTTTTACTTTATTTTCTTTTTTTTTCTCTCTACCCAAAAAAAATTTATCTAATAACGTCAATATATTTTAGGTATATTTGTTATTTGTTACATTTTGTAAAAAGTAGAACATGTTAATGTATTAGAAGATCTTTTTCGGTAGAGAGAACTCAACTTTTGAATATTGATCATATGTATCGTATTGTACGTATCAATTGGCTTAGATACATATATATATGTGCACTCGATTGCATAATATTTTTTGAAGTAACAATTAATTTATATCAAATAATTAAGTATGATTATAGTTAAGAAAAATATATTTTTTTATAATAATAACATATCTCACGAGATATACGTTATGTGCTGTAAGATCACGCGCGCCAATGATCACGGCGTCCGGATTATCAAATCAATCTTAAACTTTGAGCCGAGTTTCTTCAAAGGAGTTAAACTTCTGCTTGGCTTGGTTCGAGGTTTGACTTGATAATCTGAACGCATCTTTACGATTACTGAAGGATGAGCACGAGCATCAAATCAAAGTACAGCAGGAGCAACCAATTGACAACATATAATCACAAAATTGACTTTAAACAAAGTAAATTTTAAACAAATTTTAATAAAAGTTATTTTTCAACGGTAGTTAGAGTGAGCCAGATTGGATTGAATTTCTGAAAATGATTCTGGCAGAAATACCCTAAATGATGTCAAATGAATACCCTTGTCCCTTAATAAATGGATTTCAAGCGAGAAGAAAGTTTGATATCATAAATGTTAAATAAAATTATATATTATATCAAATAAAGTTATATATATTATATATTATATTATATATCGCTGTTTGTGTATTAACGGTCTAAATAATATGGTCGTATATCAAGAAAGGGTTTGAGGGAAGCAAAGCTTCCCATAAGTAGAAGGAAGGGATCCAAGAACCGAAGTTCTCCAATATGGAGAGAGAAATAGAAGCGGAACTTCTCTTTGTAAAAAAGTAGATTCTAATTCAAAGAGAACATTGAATATGAATAACAGAAATTAAATTAAAGATATGTATTCTAGTTTAAAAGAAAAGTGATATAAGTGACTGATATTTATTTGGAAAAGCATCGGAAATTTGATTCTAATTCTTCATATTATCGAGCAATATTTTGCTTCTAGAATATTTGAAACTCGTTATGTAAGTCGTCAAGACTCAAGGCGAAGTCCCTCTTCGCTCCGTTCACCCTCCGTTCACTTTGCGAGAATTCGATGACCTTTAAGAATCCTGCGACAGTTAAACAGAACAATTTGAGCAGCAAGCCGAACCACTTGTATTTCTCTTACGCCAGGTAATTGCGACAGAGCTTCAGTAAAAATATCAGTCAGTTAAATAAAACGTGAAGTTTAATTATTATAAATTCTGTTTCTTTTCCTCGTCATTTCCGCCGGTTTAAGGGGAGAACCTGGTTTAGCATGCTGAAAAAAAGGTGTCTATTTTGAAATTTTTTTTTAAGAAACTATTCAACCAATTCTTTTGAACTTTATAGGATAATTTCTTATACTATTGAACTAACAAAAAATTATTTTTTTACCACAAAACAGTATTTAATATGTAAGTAATAATAACATTTATTCGGCGGTGATAGTGTTTGGCGGCGTGCAAGATAACTAAAAAACTGTTCATTCGATTGTCTTGGGTCTTTGCATACATCTGCACAAATACTTTCCTGACAACTTGAACCACAGTTTATAATAATATTATTTAATTAAATAATTTTTTCAATAATTTGCACAATAAACACAAAAAATTTTTTGTTAAAATCGCTACCTTTTTTTTCCAAGTGCGCGATTTTCATAATTTCGCATTATTTTCTATAAAAATAGGTTCAGTTAACGCGTAAACTCTTAATCAGAGCTGGGCATATTTTAAATACTTGTATTTAAAATACAGTATTTGAAATACAATTTGTATTTTGTATTTTGTATTTCAAAAAAGTTATTCAGTGTATTTTGTATTTTAAATACAATTTTAATCTATTTTGTATTTGAAATACTAAAGAAATTATTGATAATGATTTTTGACAACAATTAATAATAACTTAAATTTTTTTCATATGACAATTGGCGACACTAATTATTTTCGTCAAGTTTCAAGCAACATCAAGTCATCAAAGTCGAATATCATAATTTCACATTAGTAAATAGATTTCTCGTGTGGTTGATACAGAATAATAGGATTGTTAAAGAGTGTTAAAGAGTAAAACAACTTTTCTTTCTTTCTCTAAAAGTGGAGAGGGAACTGTTGGAGGGGGGAGCTTAACATTATATATTATTGCAATTGAAAGATTAAATTAAAAAGTATTTTGTATTTCAAATAAATCTTAAAAGTATTTTATATTTTGTATTTCAAATCGAAAGATTGAAAGTATTTTATAATTTATAATTCAAATACTAAGATTGCCAGTATTTTGTATATTTTGAATTTTAAATACTTTAATGATGTATTTTGTCCAGCCCTGGCTGCTATATCGATGATTTATGCATATTTATATTTGCGCGCGATATTGATGTAATATTGCAATAATATGTGCTGGATATGTTTATGTTTATTACCACATTAATATCTCATCATGTACACAAACGCACCAATTCGGAGAATGCCAATATCTTTGTTTAGGCATTTAAACTTAATTTTAACGATTCACATGCATTTGTTTATTGTATTATATATACATCTGCATTTCGAGCATATAACCTGCATAACTTTTCGACAAACTAAACATTTTGGCAATTTAGCAACATTAGTCGTCATATTAAAGTAAAAATGAATAACAAAATCTATATATAATTTCTTCATTTTTGCCTACTTTTGACACAAAATATGCCAAAGCCAAATACATTAGCATGTGTGTTTTAATCGTGCACAAAAAGAATTTTGATAATTATTCACTTTAGGGGAAGCATTTTTTATAACCTTGGCATATATTGTCAAGGTCATGACCCTAGGTGACGTTTGAAAGGTTTTAGTCGTCCCTCGCTATGAAGCAAGATCCACTCTATATCGGCTTTTTCTGCTTACAGGACGAAACGAGGTTTATAGTATTCCACGTGAGTTTTTGACGTTCCACGCGAAACGAGATTTGTTCCCATTCCCCTTCTACTTACGGGACAAAACGAGATCTGTAATTGTATCATTCCGCATGAGTTTTTGATATTTCACGTTAAGCAAAATCCACTCCCATATATCTTCTTGCTTATATTATAAATTTACAATGCGAAGTGAGATCTATAATTAATTATACAATTCCTCAGAGTTAAAGTGTTTTTTTTTTAAATAATGAGAGATATGTACCTTATTAATAACGATATTGAATAAAATTTTATTCAAACCTATTGTTAATAACTTTTTAACAATTAATGAGCGACGGTTAAAACTTTTTGAAGATCATTACATTGTCAGAGTCAACCTTGACAACATTCAAAGTAAAACACGAAATCATAATAAGAACAAAATGACATCAAATCGAAATTATTTTTGGAAAAGTCATAGTGATCTAGATTTCGATACATTTTTGATGATGGTTTTGTGATTCTTGATATAAAAATTTTACAGTAATTTTTTAATTGAAGATATATAAAAAAATTACTGTAAAAAATCATTTTCATAGATATTAAGAATTTATCACAAAACCATCAAAAATGTATTGAAAGAGATTATTATGATTTTTCCTAAAATGATTTTGATTTGATGTCATTTTGATGTCATCTTAAGATTTTGTTCTACCTGGGATATGTCAAAGTCATTGGAGATGTTTCTCCTAGAGTAAATATTTACCGCAATTTTTATTCTATGCAACTAATATAACGAAGTAATTATAATTAAATTAGAAGCAATGGGTTCTAATGAATAATAGTAATCTAATGAATAAATCAAATATCGTGAAATAGCCTATAAGAGCCGACCCGGATGTTGGTATGTTAAATTCTTATTGTTACAACATCCAACCACACGCGATCTGCGCGCCGCACGGTTTGTCGGACTTGAAACACAGCTCTTTGCGTGAAGTCGGAAACTTGTAACTTATTATTAAATTGACAAACAATTTAATATCTTTCGATGCTAATATGCATCTACAAGATTCCCCTCCCCCAAGCCTGTAAAGAAACTCATTGCGAAAAACGGCAAACGTGGATATCCGGGTTCGATTTCTGGCTGGGAGCTGAGGTGTTATTTTTCGCAATGAGTTTCTTTATGGGCTTGGGGGAATCTTATAGATACGTATTAGCATCGAAAGGTATTAAATTGTTCGTCAATTTAATTATAAATTACAAATTTCCGACTTCACGCAAAGAGCTGTGTTTCAAGTCCGACAAACCGTACGTGCGGCACGCAGATCGTGTGTGGTTGGATATTGTAACAATAAGAATTTAACACACCAACATCCGTTTCGGTTCTTATAGGCTATTTCACTATATGTGACTTAATTAGTATGAAACAAAATAGTATTTTTATCGGTAAAAACCTATCGGTATAAAAACAACGCCAGCATTCCCTTTAAAAAGAACAAAAAAGAGAATAAAAGGCGCAGCATCATAAAATTTTTTATTATTCCCAAAAAAGTGGGATTGACGATGAAAGTAACTAAAAGATTTATTTTGATAGTATTGATTTTAGTTGTGTACCAAAATTAATTCAAACGAATTGATAATTCCTGGAAGTTAAATATATGCTAAAATGTATTAATATAAGAGACTCGATTACAACAAGAAATTTTTTATATTTAAGAAGAAAAGAATTTCAATTAATAAGACATTCTAATAGATTTTATAAGAAAGAATTAATCATACTCATCTGATTAGACTACAAAAATTCTGATTGGTCGATTTTCGAACAGATATATGCTGGATATGAATACCAGATTTATTTCCAATTACTGCAACCAGTTACATTTTCAAATGTGATATATCAATCAATTTTTTTATCTATGCAGTCAAGTAATATTTCTGGTTAATATTTACTTATCCGATATTATAGTTAGCTTAATATTAACATTCATCATCAATGAATTTCTGCGATGCCTATACATATTGTTTTGCGAAAAAATTACATACACATTTTTAGATACATAGCAACAACACCACATTTTATCGATAGTGTCGTAAAATAGATTTTTTATCTACAATTTATTGATGTAGCATAGACTCGAACCACTTTGATTCCATTCTCTTTACAATGATTTTATCGATGTCAGAAAATGTAGCTGTACGTAGTACCCAATTCAAAAATGGATGTACTGGCGGAAATGTATGAAACCTAATATGAAGGATTCTGAAAAAAATATAAAGAGTCCCATGAAAAAGACCGGGATAATTGATTTCAGGTTTCTACTGGTAAAGCCTTGTGAACTTTTATACCAAACAAATATTGTCGCGATTTAACAGCTCTACATGCTATATTCGACTGAGAAATTGTAATAATCTGAATTAAATTTCTTTTTATTCCTGACATAAACTCTACACTTCGCAGACACGCATTAAAAATGCGTATAAATTTTAATTCTCGACAAAGATATTCAAATCTTTAAAGTAATACGTACAAGAAGCTTTTACAAAAATTATTGCGTTCAATCAGTAAAATAAATAGTAGAGAACGTGTAAAGTATAACGTAGCAAATAAGAAATTCAACTCAACTCTTTATGCTCTTATCAGTATACATATACTTCAATTTATACGCTCATGGCAAGTGGCGCTGTTTGCGAGGTCAGCGTTTCTTTCCCACTGATGTCTCGAGACGAAGACCACTTCAAGCTGCAGTCGGACAATTATCAACTCGTCCTCTTATGGTATTACACGCCTGTTGCACGAAGTGAAACCACAAAGACCATTTCAAACTATTGCGATCACAGTTTAATCAATATTACGATAGTCAACGTTAGGATATTTAATGTTAAAGTTTTCATGGTATATACCTTGGTTAGATAATCTTATCTTTAGTTGGAAAAGCGCTCAATTTTATAACAGCGTTAGATATGTATATGTATAATAGTACATTAATAATTATTATATTAGAAATTTTAACAAAATTTTTTCATTTAAACTTCTAAAGGAAGTGAACTTAAGGTCTCAGATGTATTTATGTTTGTTTATAAAACGTAAAAAATAGTGAGGATACCATTTCAAACTATCTATACCCCGTACTATCTATATACTCATTACAAAGATAAGAAATATTCTCAAGGATGCTATTTTAGAAAAATTACTTATTTCCACATATTAACTAGAATACACGTAAAAAAATGACTTAGCATTTTTAGCTAAATATCAGTATAAGTAGTTCAAACTTTGCTATCATTGCTAAAAGTTATCTATTAAAGATTAAATTTATTTGTTGCGAGATACAATTTTATTAGCTAAAATAAAAGCGTATACTTTAACAGGAGTAGCTAAGAAAGTGGCATACGAAAAAAATGATTTTGCCGAAAAACTTAAAAGTTTTGCTCAATAGAATATTCCTCAATAGAATATAATTAATATAGAATAGAATTAGCTAAACGTCATTAATTGATTCTACTAGCAAGTATTTTTTGCTGTAGCGTTTAAATTTTAACAAATAATAAATTTAGCTTTGGCAGTAACGATATCAGCTGTCTCTATTTTAAAGACACACATTAGCTGTCACGGCCATATTTTAGTTGCGTTGACCAATTCTTTTTCTGCGTATAAGTTAATTGCCCCCTCCCCCCACACACACAATTTCGAACATTACCATAAATAATTTCTAAAAAACTTCAACTTCTTAGTTCTTTCCGAATCGTTACCAAAGCATATTTGTTAGTGAAAAAGTAAGTATTATTAATTTATTGTTTAACATTTTAACTTGGATATTATTATTTGTTATTAATTGGATACACACAAGTTTAAAACTTTGAAGCTTTATTTAAACAAAATTTTCTTAAAATAAAAATATGTTCACTCTTTACGCGATTTCAATATTTCTTTAAATTTAGAGAAAGATAGATTTTTTCCCATGAATAAAATTGCATTTCTTTTACATCCGTATAATAATAAAAATATTATTATTATCTAACACTTTATTTTGATATTTTATTTAAGCACTTCATTGGAACTTATTGTTGACTGATAAAATAATATGCATTCTGCAATGTTGATTCTATCTTTGTCTATAATAATAATGGTGGTTAATCCATTTTCGGAAGGAGCGACGAAATCTTGTGCAGGTGAGTCTTAAATAAATCTGCAAATACGCATGTTATTTCATCATTACAGAGTAAACAATAGAATTTAATACTGTGGAATATACTATGAATAGTATACACGACAGTTTCAAAATGCATATGTTACCTATTAATTAATATAAATTAATTAATGAATCACTATATAATTCTCAATGTTTTAAAACATGATAATCCAAATCTTTCTATATCAAATTTGTTATTTTTTTTTTTCAAGAACTTAATCGTAGTAGATATATATGCCTTATTCTTATATAAATTTTGGTTTTCGCATATACATACAGAAAATGAACAAAGAAAATGAGGAAAATTAAAGAAAAAACATAAGAGATTAGAAAAATTGTATTTTATTAATTTTAATTACATCAAATATAATATATGAGCGATATGCCATTTATAAATTATTTTATAACCATTAGGTGTTAAAAACGACAACTTCTAAATTATTATCTTTTGAATGCATTATACATTTTTGCAAACTCTCTCATGATTTCTGGCAACCTCAAAATATTGATAAACTTAAAACAATTATTGGTAAAATAATTGCAAACCTCACACAGTTAAAATGTTGCATAAAATCATGAGAGATTTCGGATACGTGTAAAAAATTAATAGCATGTGGAAATTTAGAAAATTGCAATTCATTTATTGTATCGAAATTTTCGTAAATGTGCCCCCAAATTAAATATTTAAAATTGATATAAGTATGTTAACTAAAATTATGTGTAACTTTGAAATTGATATGTTTCAGTTAACAGTGATTGTGCAAATAATGAAGCCTGCATTCGCAATAATTGTAAAGATCCTTGTGCAAATTTTTCCATCATATGCGGCATAAATGCATCTTGTACAGTTATGTCGCATATATCTCAATGTATATGCAAACCAGGATACGTTGGCAATCCGTTCATAATTTGTATTAAATAATAATTTTATATTTATAGTGCAAATGAAAGTCGCCGATAATGTCATACCCCTTTTTTATTATATTTCTTATATAAAGCTAAAAATAAAACTTTAAAATAAACAATTAGATTAAGATAAACAATTAATATAAATTCAAACTAAAAAGTAACTTCTATTAAATAATATAACAGCTCCTTACGATAATGTATGAAATTTGGCAATGTTTAACATTTTTGTAAGATAAACAGAAACAATTAAATGTGACAATATCGGGCTTAAAAACTGGCACAAATGAGATAGAAATGTAAGAAGGAGAAAAATAAAAATAAAATCGTTTAAAAAAACTACAAACAATTTTATATTAACAATATCATATTATTTAAAAAAAAATTATATCATCCCATTTAAAAAAGTGGAAGTGACCTTCATATCTTATTAAAGATTTCTATCGCCTAAAGAAAAAACAACTTGACCAGAATACATTCCTCTCAAAATTTGACAACTCTTGTCTGAAACATTTTTCTCTAAACCACCTCGATTTCCAAATATTTGACTGTTAATTATGAAATGGGACACTCTGTATAATTCAAAAATCATATTTGCTAAAATACCATAAGTAATCGAATTTTTTTTCCTTTATACATAATATTTAGAAAACATGTAGTAAAATTTGCCTGTAATTATTATAATATTTTATTATTAAAAGAGAATTTTGTGAACAATTTTTTAATGTTTGCTTTTGGAAGATATTTATATAGAATGATAGCTGAAAAGTTGCTGAAATTAAACTGTTATTTTGCTGTGAACACGCAGGATAAAATAAAACTTTTTCAATAAAAATTTATTTTTATCATTTGTTAACGTATACTTTTTATACTATGTATAAAATAACGAATTTTTTCCGTAAAATTAGCATTTAATTAATTTTATTTTTACCATACAAAATAAATTTTTAGTTTCAGCAACTTTTTCATTATCTCTCTGTTATCATTTCCTGTGAAGAAATATTCTAATATTATTGACTGAATTGAGGACGTTCTAAGGTATTCATACTACAGTTATAATGACCTCGAGTAAAATGACCGTAATTATATTATCGCAACAATATGCAATAAATTGCGTCACTGCAAGTGACTCATGTAACACACAATATTGAAAATATGCGACAATCTACATGGTGACGACTGCATGCTTGCATTCAAGCTAAAGGTGGTTATTTTGAGCACATTTTATAAAAGCAAGTTCCATATTACTGAAATATAAATATAAGTATAGTATATAAATATAAATATAAATATAAAAGGCAAGCTTAACTTGATAAAGAAGTATATGTGAACTTTTTATTTTTAACTATAACAGAACGCTTTTTATTTAATATTTCTCTTGCAAGCTACATCTAAAATCATTTACTTTTATTTTTCTATAACAGCACGTTGCTATTCGATTATTAGAGAATAATTTCAAAATATGCATATTTTTATTAAGAAAGACATATCTGTTTATAGCAAATTAAAATCGGCTGAAGGCAATGTATAAAATTAAGAACACAGCAAGAACGTTAGCTAGACTAATACACATAGAGTGTGCGAGTATTAGACTGCATACTGATATGTCAAAATATGACGATGGTTTTATTTTATTGCAACATGATAACGATAATTTTTTACATTATCCAATGTATTATATTGTGCGAGCGATCGTGTTATGCGTACGACTCCGGCAAAAAATCCGTTAGAAAAAAATTGATTTTTTTCTTCCAAAATATCATCGAAATTATAAGAGATAGAAAAAATTTATCATAACGAGAGGTTAATGGCTTAAAAAGTACCTTCAATCATAAAGAATTGAAATTTTGAAAAAAAGTTTAATAGCGGAGATAATAAAAAAATATTTTTATTATACTTAATTATAAAGTACTCTTTAAGCCATTAAACTTTTGTTTTGATACATTTTTGTATCTCTTAGTTTTGACGATATTGGCTTCGAAAAAAAACGCATTTTTTTCTAAAGAATGTTTCACACCTTGAGGTGATGCTAAAATGACGTCTGAACTTCATGACATCATTGATTGACAGACGATTTGTGCATATTTATATAAGCGATATTGATGTATAAGTAATGAGTAGTGATGTGTTGACATTTACTACTTACGACATCAATGTCGTGTGTGTCATACGAATTATATTTTCATATTCATCTTTCTCTTATATTAAAGCACCTATGTTTTATTAATAAAACACAGTATTATTCTTTCATACATGTAATCCTGAGACCAAGCGTGTTTTTCAAAGCACGTTTAACAAAGTTTGAAACTTTTATACGCATGAGCACATGTCGAGCACGAGTCGACTGCAGAATCCGATAATTTTTTAAGTTTAAAAAATTTTTTTATTGTTTTTTGTATCGTACAAAAATTGTATAAATTCTTGCCGTCGCACTCTCCTTTATTATTTATATTTTAATTCTGGAAAAGAATTTATTATAATTCTGTTGAATCAATAAAAAAATTGAGGAAGCGTTCCGTTTGCAATTAACAACTCGATTAAACATGTCGCGATTGTTGCACATTGCAATTAATCACATGGACATTGGTCATGTTACGACTGACAACGTTTTGCATTTGACCACGTTACAATTGACCACGTTGCAATCGACCACGTTGCGATTGACCACATTGCATTTGATTACATTGCGATCGACCACGTTGCAATTGATTATATGAACATTGATCCACATTATGATAAACTACTTCAAAAATATATGTTTAGTAATATTTTAGAATGTCGTACGCATGGAGCTAAATCTTTAATACTTTTGTTTAGAAGTTAACTAAAAATGTATTTGTGTTTCAATGATTATTTATTAGCGATAAAATTAATGAAAAGTAGAATGCTTGACAATTTTGATTACAGATTTTAAATTACAGACTTATTCGTCCAAGCTATCTTATTAGAGCCTAAGTTTCAAAATTTAGACAGTGTAAAAAAATATTCAGATTCTCAAGATACCATCCCTTTTGAGTTTTTGAAGCGACATACACATGAATATGCTGAAAATAGCGAGAATACAAAAACGAAAAATGATGGAATCAATTTTTGAAAGCAAACGGACATTAACTATATTATAGGCTTAGATAAAAAAAAAACATTCTTCCTCTACTGACTTAAATGCAAAATGGGTTGGACGAAGAATGCCACATAATATTTAGCAAACATGCACCCTTTAAAAATATTTTGGACTAATTTGGGAGAAATAGGAAACATGACATGCCTGTGTTAGCTAAACTGGCAAAAAAAGTATTA
>NW_012029416.1:32020-39300 GCF_000956235.1 Wasmannia auropunctata | reverse complement strand
ATAAATAGATTGACTAATAAACGTCAGTTCATACTGCGGACTTTTTGTTACATCGTAAATGAAATGAGTTTGTAAAGGCATTGGTTTGCCTGGATCAGTGATATTGGGTGTCAATCTCATTGATATTCCAAAGCTCGGAAGAATGATAATAAAGAAACATGATATTCCCATTATGCAGTAGGAACAAGTAATAATAATGCGTGCAGTCTGCGCTCTTCTAATCATAAAGTTTTTGTCCTGCGTACTTTTCGATTTTACCCAATCTTCCAAGATCATATTCGTAATTGGTATAATAGCTTCAAAAAAATGTTCAACATTAAATATGTAAATACTCAAATACATACTTAGTAAGCTAAATTTGATTAAGAACTACGTCAATTTTAATTCTAACAACAAAATGTTAAAAAATAAGATGATAAATATTACGTTAACATTTATCGTTTCGTTATAATTTTAACATAAAAAATAACATACATAAATATTAAAAATAAATTGTATAATCTAAAATTTATATTGCACACAGTAATCATAATTTAAATAAATCGTTACATTATTTTATTTCATTTATAAAATATATATTTTTTTATCATATTCAAAAACTTAAAAAGATATGGTTTTTAATTACCTTCCTTTTTCCACCAAAAAATCATGATTCTTATCGCGCAACTTATAGCTGGTAGAGTAAATTGTAAGTTATCAAGCATTAACATGATGTCTCCATAAATTCTTATCAATGAGTGTATAGAAGGAATCAACACGCCACAGGTTACCGCCAGGAAAACGAAGAGCACTCGAAGATTGCACATTAATTTTTGTCGAGTATTTTGCACAGTTATAGGCCAAAGTCCAATAAAATCTAAGGTGAACCGATTTAGCTTGACCGCCCATTCGAAATCTACCTGTAAAAATCTTAATAAATTGGAGCTCATATAAAACATAATTATAAATAGCATAAATAAATCCGCAATTAGAGCAAAATGTCATATTTTATAACAGAATACATGAAATATATACATAGAATGTTCAAAAATAAGTTTCTATGAATTAATAGTTATATTATAAATATATTTATAAATTATACTGCATAAGATTGAAGATTATTTAAATGGAAAAAATTATATTTGTTTTATTAAAACAAGATCATGATAAATTAAATTAACAAAATTATTTTTTATTGAACTAATATAATTAACACATTATTTTTTCCATGTAGAGAATAACAAATATGAATTATAATAAACACCGTATTTATTAACAGTTAAATTAACTAATTTTTTGTTACAATTGTCTAATGTATTTATAATCAACATAATATATAAAAAAAATTTAGAAAGTTTTTGTAATTAATAACATAAAATATATATTAAGTGTCACTACTATTTGCACACATGCACACATGTAATAAATATATTTTTATAAGATTTTCTTTCAAATTGCAGTTTTAACGATTTGTCGACGCCCATCAGCACCTTGATATCCAGTATATTTCGAATTATCCATGTCGAATATTACCTACAGACTGACAGCTGTCCGTTTTCTATGCAACAACGTTACTCTCCCTTTAACAAGAAGTATTATTCCCGCATACTCACAATAATTCCCGAAAGAGCCGTCAACTTACAACGAAGTGTTTTAAATATTCTATACCGTGCGACCCTCGTTTTATGTTTCTCATAAGTTTTCTGCACCGAACATCGTGCGGAACATTTAAGTATAAAAAATTTCGTAATAGCAGGTAGATATCACATGTTAGCAAAAAAAAGTGCGTTTATGTACATCCGTTGTATCCCACGCTGCAATTGCAGTACACTTTTGCTATAGTTATTAATAGATTTTATAGAATGCATCACACGCAATACATCGTTTATTTGTTTTATACTTATCAGAGACGATATATTTGCAATAATTGAGTTTTGTGATGAACATCGAGAACATACTTATAAAATAAAACGTGTGTTTTTGTTTTATAGAACAGGTACTTCGAATATTCTTTACAAAATGAATTGTATAATTAATCAAATTAAAAATTACACCATATGTAATATATTTAGTATATATTCAATATGTATTCTTTATATTTAATATATACGTTTATTAACACATATGCATATATTAAATATTTTATATTAAATTAAAATGCTTATATTATTTCAAAGTCTTAATCTTTAAAAGACATGTACTTTTTTCATACTTACGCTTTACTGAAAAAGATATCGATATGTAGTAATTATAAATGTGAAAAATATTTCTCTCTCTCTTTCTCTTCAAACTAATACATTAATTTAAAATATTGTATAAAATAAAAAGCATATTCAATTAAGTAACGTAAATATTTTAATTCTATTATGATTAATATATCTCTGTTACATTCTATTCATAATTACATAATTGAAAATTTTTATATCTATATTTCTTATAAATCTCCTGGTATAAATATTGCACTAACATGATTTTGATGATTCTTCATATTCGGTTTGCCAATAGAAATGATATGTAACCAGCCGATGATTTCAATAACTGTAACATATTCTTTATATGCATTGTAGGCAAACAATAAAAATTTTTAATTATTATATAATTGAATATACAATTAATTAATTATAAAATATTAAATATGTATATAATTAAATATTTAAAAATAAAAAGATTATATTTCTTATTAAAATAATTGTCAATATATGTCCATGTGATTATTTTATTTTAATTTGATATTTTTGTATTAATAATTAAGAATTTTTAACTAGAAAATAGAAAGAATAAAAATTATTAATGCAAAAGAAATTTTTCTATTTTTGTTATTTTTTAGAAATATCTAATAGAAATATTTTTTTCAGATTAACAATAAAAATAATTTATAAATTATAAATTTTAGGTAAATTATTAATCTTACACTGCAAAATGTGGTCATCGTAAGTGGAAATACTTTTCCTGCAGTGATGCGAAAGGGCTGGCTGGCTCGTATCATTAATAAAATAAGACTTCTTGCCTTTTTTGGTTCTAGTTTGTACCATTCAAGATCACACAGAGCACGATATACTTCTTCGCACTTAACAAGTATTAATATAGTATATACTGATACAAGACATTTATAAGTTATTTTAAAATTTTGAATTTGTAAAACTTACTTGCATTATTACAATCTCCCCGGCACCGCAATAAAGAAAAGTATGCGAAAGTAAAATGGTGATACCAATTAATGGAAAACATAATCGTGCGAAAGAGAAATCACTTTCTTCGGTAATCACCTGAATAATATACCTTGCTAATTAATGAAAATTAATTAATTCCAGATAATATATCAACAATCTGCACATTTAGAAATAAAAAAAGTAATGGATATTTTTTAAATAAAATATAAAAATGTGAAATACTAATGTTCTCTCTTAATTGAAATTGTGTTTAAACTTACAGTAAGTAATAAGAATCCATGAAGACAAAATACAATACCAAAATAAAACACTAAGCCCAACATCATTAAGGTGAAGGTATTTTCAATAATACTGGCGAATCTACATGTATATGAATATGTTTAAAAAATTATGTTTCCTACAATAAATCTAAAAAATGTAAGGCTATTATATTAATAACGTTTTACAAAATCCATTATTTTTTATATTTTCTCTGTTATTTATAATAAAAAATAGTTTGAAGGTATGTATCACATACTTTAATAAAAATGTTATTCTATATTTACATTTATATTTAATATTACTTCAATATTATATCTTATTTTAACAAAAGTAATAATGGCAAATATAAAATAAAAAATAAAACATAAGTGAAATATTAGGTCACCCGGAAAATTCTGTGGTATTCTCACATCTGTGTGCGGATACCAGCTTGAATTTTGCGCTAATACTGAATAAGGAAGCCCAAACTTCAGGTTGATAATAAAAAGAAATCTTTTGTTTAAACGCATCCATCCATAATGGCATATGTTTAGTATGCCATTTATATTCGATTCTATACTGCCCTAAAAATGGAGAATTAAAAACAACATTTTTGCTAGATTATGCTTTTCTACTTTAGAAAGGGCAAGAAAGCATGCGAGACAGCGCATAAAATTTGTATAAATGGACAAGATACTATTTCTGATAATACAATTCGGAGGTGGTTTATGAAATTTCAACAATGATTTCATTGTGATTTCATTGTGATTTCACTCTCAAAGACGAGCGCGATCTGAGCGTCTTTGTACTGTGAATAATGATTTACTGGAGCAAACGTCACCGAAAGTATACCTCGTAAGTACCTCGTATATACAAGAACTGGCAAAGAAATTGTAAAAAAGTACATGATCACTTGAACCTGGCTCCGCGAGGCCAAAAACCGTAGAACTTTCCGGATAACCCAATATGTCAATAATGTACGAAAAATATCTGCTTCAATTTTAATTTAAAATTAAAAATAAATACTCATAATTTTAATATAACAAATTATTAATTATTTAAATATTCTTATGATTTTTTAAATAAATGTAAAATACAAAAAAATATGGTACTTGATTACTAAATTAATTTTACTAATAAATTATAAAATAAATAATTATATAATAATTATATAATAATTATATAATAAATTACTAAATAACTTCTTTACAGAGTCTTCTGGATTTTACTTGTTAATGTGTAATTATAACGATAAAAATAATTATGCAAATACCTGATAAGCCGCATATGATTTATTATGTTGTTACTCAGAGTATAGATAAAATTCTGGCACGAAACTAAACTAGTAATACGGCCTTTGAAGTTTTCCAGTTGACCACTGAAGTGAAGGATCGTGAGTCCAAGAAAAGCGTCTACCGAGGTGTAAGTTACAGCGGCCAAGAAGATTGTAACAGCTTGAACGATATATGTTAGTTCAAATTGCGGACTCTTATCTATGTCATAAAAATAATAAGTCTGCAGCGGCAGCGGTTTGCCCGGGTCCGTGAGATTTGTCAAATGCCTTAATGATAAGCCAAAATACGGAAGAATGATGACCACAATGAACGCCAATACCATAAGAACGTATCCGCTGATAACAATTGTTCTAGCAATCTGTGCTCGTCCCATCATTACATCCCTCTCTTTTGTTGTCTTCAATTCCATCCAGTCTTCTGCCATCATTTTTATGATGGATAAAAGTGCTTTGAAATATAGCAAAATAATCACTTGCAGAACCATCACGTATCGTTTCTCATTTTAAAGATAAGGCAAGTACCTTTAAATATACTTTAAATTTTACACTTTTTATATGATAAATATAAACGTTCTTGATATTTTTGTGCTACACAGATAATTCCAGCCATACCTGTTTGTTTCCACCGCATAACAACAAGTTTTAACGAGACCACCAGTAAAGGTAACGTAATTTGGAGATTGTCTACCATAAGTATCATGTCTCCCCAAACTCGTATAAGGGAGCATGCGAGAGGTATACCAGAAACAAATGTCACTATAATAAAAATAATGACCACGCGAAGATCGGAAGCGAATTTATTCTTAGATTTTTTATCACTCTTGGGCCATAATCCAATCAGCTCTAAACCTAAACGATTTAATTCAATCGCCCACGTAAAATCTAGCAATGTTAAATTTATACGTTAAGAATATGTCAAAATTTGTGATATCTTGAAATTAAAACATCCAAAATGAAAATTCAAGACATTGAACTTTATAAGATAAGAATTTTTAGTTCCAAACACGTGTAATAGATTACGAAAGAATTGCAAAAAATATAGCAACTTTGTAATAATATTCAAGAATGTTCCGAGTTAGACACATCACAATCGCAAAGTAAAAAATTCACATATAAGCTCTATTTTAATATATAGCGATACAGTAATCCAAAAAATATTCAATAAACTCTATCACTTTCACTTGCAAACAAAAAATACTTAATAAACGTTTGGTACCTCTATACCGTGAATGTTTGGCAATGTCCATGCCGAAGACTGGCGAAGACTAATGCGAAGACGTTCACCCTACGTTCGCCACACTAATGTGAAGGATGATCATCACGCATGTCCGCGATGTGAGTGTAACAACCTGGCTGCTTCGCCGAAGAATGCATTAAATATTACAAATGCTATCTTCCCAATTGATAACAGCTTTCATTCCAAAACTTCACAAACGCAAGAATAAGTTACAAAAATAACGTTTACGCTAATAAGAAGGGAAGTATATTGTTCCAGGGGTACGATCGCCAACGCATCAAACTATACGCAAAAAGTTTCTTCATACTTCGAACAACACTTGATCGTGTTGCAGTACGAAGATCGTGTTCACTTTGTAACTAGAAATGTACATGTAGTTGTGTTTTAATACTTTTAAAAGGCTGTAAAAATTCAGAAAAATTTCAGAAAAGAGTGTGATGTAAGGGGAAAAAATATAATATTCCACAAGCTATACGAGTAAATATACTGTGAATATCTATCGAAAAGATATTTCTTGATAATATAAGTGAATAAAATGTGCAGTATTATGGTATCTAAAAATTGTAAAATTATTGCATTATTATAAATATAAAGTTTTCCTATCAGAAAAATTTTTGTAAGTATAAATTGTCCTTTAAAAATCATAACAATTATAATAACTTTATATATTTCGTTAAAATAAATTAGCATATTGTATTCAATTTTAACAATTTTATAATTAGATTTTTTATTATATTTATATTATATTAGATTTTTTATAATTTTATATATATATAATATATTTATTTGATGATTAATTTGTTTATTAAATGATAAGAAAACACATGATAAGTTTAAAAGCATGTTTTAAATTAAAATATTTAACATTACAATTAATTTTCACAATACATAATTTACAATAAATAACAAATTTATATCTATCCAAATACCACTAATAAACGTAATTATAAATTTATATTTGTAGTTAGATAATTTAAAATATGTATATATACTATACTTATTTTCACATCTTACTTCTGAATAAGTAATATAACTCGTTTTTCATGAATCAATCCCACTTGCTAATAAAAATGATATGTAGCCAGCCGATGTTTTTAATATCTGAAAAATATTCTTTTATTTAGAAATGCTACAAAGTAAATATAAATTTTTAATTTTTTAGAATATATCAAATAAGTCAAACATGTGTTAGAATAATTTCGTTTTTCAAGAAAGAGCTTATTAATAAGTATTAATTAATAAAGTATAAATTTTATCCCTTACGAAAAAAAACCCTCATTTTTTGGTGTTAACACTCAAATTTGGGCGTTTACCATCAAAATTGAGTGTTCGCCGTCAATATTGAGTGTATATTGAGTGT
>NW_012029416.1:28103-28669 GCF_000956235.1 Wasmannia auropunctata | reverse complement strand
TGTTGTAAATTAATCATTTTATGAGAGTATAATTTGACGCCAATTACTGGCAACAAATATTTTATACAAACAATATACACATCACTTAGGTTGAATAACATAATTTTTATTTAACTTGCCGCCATTTACTGATATCAACTTTTATATTTAACTTGACGCCATTTACTGATATCAAATCTTTTATACAAGTAATAGTAATTGAATAATAAGACATTGTACATAATTTTTATTTAACTTGACGCCATTTACTGATATCAAGTCATTTATACAGATAATATATATAGTAATATACATATCACTGAAGTTAGTTAATATTAAAGTACAACGAAGGATACCATTTAGGTTTTATTGCTTAAAAAAATTATATTTAATTTAGACAAAAGTTTTTTTTTCAAGGAGCGCGGTTACACTTGACACCCTTTTTTTACTTTTTTTTAAAAAGTCAATTTTGTAACGATATCACGCATTTTGTAGTGTTGTAACATACCTCGGATTAATGCCTGTTCAGGATGTTTTATTCGAGGAGAATTGCTCCGTCGCATATGGTAAGATCGGAAGAGCACACG
>NW_012029416.1:0-28083 GCF_000956235.1 Wasmannia auropunctata | reverse complement strand
CACAAATTAAACTCTAAAATAATATGTAATAATAAAAAAATAAATTTTTTTAGTTCATCTTTTAGACGACTTTGTGCTCTTTGGGTACTTTTATTTGAGTGTATTTCATTTCAGGGTTTTATTTCGGTGTTATTTTGATGGTTTTTTTAGGGCGTTAATCCTCAATTGAGTGTAACCTTCAATTGATGATCCGAAATCACACCCAAATTTGAGCGTCCTTTTTAAGTGTTAACACCCAAATTTGAGCGTTTTTTTTAGTGTTGAACACTCAAAGTTGAGAGTTTTTTTTCGTAAGGGATGCAAAGAGATATTTCTAAAATTTTAAAATATTAATGATCTTACACTGCAAAATGTGGTCATCGTTAGTGGAAATATCTTTCCCGCTGTGATGCGAAAAGATTCATTAGAACGCATCATTAATAAAATAAGATGTTTCTTTTTCCTTGGTTCCAATTTGTACCACTCAAGATCGCATATAGCACGATATACTGCTTCGCACTTGACACGTATAAACACGTATAAACATCTGTGTTATTTTTTATATTATATTATATTAAATTATTATAAATTTAAATTGAAGGAATTAGGCTTGTAAGAATAAATCAAATATAGTAAAGTAAGCAAACAAAAGAAAGCGAAATCGAGTGCTATGATAAAGTCAGTTATAGTATGTAACAATATAATTTAAAAATGCTGAGTTTAAATTTTATTTATTAATATATAAATATGAATATTACAACTTACTTGCTCTGCTATAATTTCTCCTGCACCGCAGTAGAGAAATGTATGCGCTAATAGAGTAAAGTTTCCAATTACCAAAAAGCATACTCTTATAAGAGACATGTGACTTGTCTCGTTCCCTGTAATCACCTGGATAATATATCTTGCTAATTAATAATAAAAATGTATGTTTAATTAATTACAAAATTATTTTACATTTTTTATGTTCTCTTCTCATTTACACTTACAGTAACCAATACAAATCCAAATAGACAAAATGCAATACCAAAATAAAATACTAATCCCAACATCATTAAGGCAAATGTATCTTCAATATTACTGGCAAACCTATAAATGTAAACACATTTAAAAAGGTTTTATGTACAAACGAAATGTACTGTGTTAACTGTGTATATATATACGACCGTTCACCGAGGATCGCGATCGTTAACGTGCGGCGCGGAGTAGGGGTTTTAACAATGCTGCGCGCTAAGCGATCGAAATCGATAGGCGGTCGATAGGCGTATCTCACCGCGCGTTTGCATTTGATGATCTCAAATAATTAATATCTCGGTAACTATTGCAAAAATTGCAAAATGGTACTCGACTTTTTTCCTTAGTTTAGTCCGTTCTACCTCCATGCAAGTATTGTGTCAATAATTATCGAACCCTGTATATGTATGGAAAAAAGTCGAGTACCTTTTTGCAATTTTTGCAATATATATATATATATATATATATATATATAACACACACATACAGGGTGTCCGATAATTATTGACACAATACTTGCATGGAGGTAGAACAAACTGAGGAAAAAAGTCAATTACCATTTTGCAATTTTCGCAATAGTTACCGAGATATTAATTATTTGAAATTATCAAATGTAAACGCGCGGTGAGATACGACCGCCTATCGATTTCGATCGCTTAGCGCGCGGCATTGGTAAAACCCCTACCCCGCGCTGCACGTTATAGCGATCGCGATCCTCGGCGAACGGTCGTATTTCGCCGCGCGTTCACATTCGGCGATCTTTATAAATTAATATCTTGATAACTAGAAGTGATATTGAGAAATATCATTAATATTTTGATAACTAGAACTGATATTGAGAAAATCTCAAAATACAGGACTTTTCTGTTCAGTTTAGTTTGTTCTACCACTCTACAAGCGTTGTGTCAATAACTATCAGACACTTTGTATATCCAATAATTTCCATATATCAACATAAATGCATTGAACTCAGTAAGAATTATACATTAAATAGTTGACACAGAAAGAAAGAGATTATAAAAAAGAAAGAATTAATTGATCGTTAAAAATTAAGCAAAATTATGCAAAAACTATCTCAAAAACTTTACTACATCTAATTTTATAATGTTATTGTAATGACAATTATAAACCATAGAGAAACCTTATTATTCGTAAATGAGTTTGTACGTTATTATGCAAAGCATAATCGAAATCCTTGCTTGATATCAAATTGACCAATCGATGTTTGAAATTTTCCAATTGGCCACAAATGTGAAAGATCGTGAGTCCAAGAAAAGCATCTACTGAAGTATAAGTTATTCCGCCTAGAAACATCGTTATTGCTTGAATCATAAGCGCAAGCTCAAATTGCGGACTTCTATCTGTGTCGTAGAAGTAATACGCCTGAAACGGTAATAGTCTTTTTTGATCCGTAAGATTGGTTATATATCTGAAGTGTAACCCAAAAGAAGGAAGAATGATGAGCAAGATGAAAACAAATGTCATCAAAAAACATCCACAGATTATGATCAATCGCGCAGCTCGTGCTTGTCTTATCATCACATCCCTTTCTGCGTCTTTCTTTAATTCCATCCAATCTTCCGCCATCATCTTTACGAGAATTGCGACAGCTTGAAAATATAATAAATTCCTGTATAAAATATTTACGGTTATAAAACTAAATGTATATTAATTTCAGATATAACGTACCTGTACGTTTCCATCGCATGATGACAAGTTTCAGCGAAACCGCTAATAAAGATAAAGTAACTTGGAGATTGTCTACTATAAGTATCATGTCACCCCAAACTTGTACAAGGGAGCATAAAAGAGGAATAATGGATAGGAAAGTTACTATAAAGAAAATTATTCCTACACGAAGATCGGAAACAAAAGTATACTTAACTGTCTCATTGGTTTTGGGCCATAAACCGACCAGATCCAAACCGAATCGATTTAGTTCGATTGCCCACACAAAATCTGGCGATATATCAATGTTATAAAAAATTAAAATATTTGTCAAAATTATAAATGTCGAATTATTACAATTTATTATATTTATTTTATGTTGTTATATATATATACACATAATACAAATATTAAAAAATTTAGAAAATTAATAATTTCAAAATTTTCAATACTTATATATGTATAACATTTATAAGTTTATATATATATATAGAATTAGCTATTTACGAAAACCGAAAAATTTATAGTAACTTGATCACAAAATGTAAATTAACTGATGATTAAAAAAAGTTTTAAAATCGATTAAATAACGATTGAAGAGATCTCGTGAACATGTATAATATTTAAAGTCAAAATCAAAAGTTTATGTAAAACAAAAAAAAAAGAATTCAGAATGTGATAGAAGATAAATAATCATTTGAAATGTGATATATTTAATCCTTACTCCCTCTCGTCATTTTTTTCTCATAAAGATTATTTTTATTATGATTCAAAATATATGATAAATGTTCAATACCTTTGTAACTCGAACGTTTGGTAACGTTCATGTCGAAGACTGAATGCAGAGAAATTCGGTTCTTGCCACTCTGTTGCGCAAAATGATCATCACGCATGCTTACTCATAATGCGAATGTAACAGATGGTTACTTCGTCGAAAGGTGCATTAAATATTGCAAATACTATCCCTAGTTGATAACACTTTTTTAGTTCCTAAACTTTACATGAATAAGAATTGATCATTGATCAGAAAAAGTATCAATAACTGTGTAGTTATAAAAAGTGGGATGTATTGTGCTATAGCAAGTTTATCGAGCCTGTTGTACAAGTTTCTCTCAACTTTATAATGTTTCACCACGTATACCATTTTGTAGCGTGACGACAAATGATGTATCGTTAAATTTTTAATAAACCCTTGTAGAAGCAGTAAGGGAACACAAGAAAACTTCGCTCAAAAAAGAAAGACGACACATTACAAAAAGTGCAGTCTATAAACGACATCTTTACAAACATTTCGAATTTTTATTTTTTTCTGACAATGAGTAATATACGCGATATATGATAGTATAAAGTATAACACAATAATAACGATGTTCATTTTAAATTATCTTTGGTAAAATATTGTAAGTTGATTTATATTAATCGTAATAATTAATGGTTTATTATATTATAAGTTATAAAAAAGATTTTTAAAAAGTTTGTATTCATATATCATATTGGTTAATTTACGCCATATATCAAAAACAATTTTTTTATATGTAAGATATATTTTTAATTAATAGAACATATTTCATATTTTCATTGTGTTTGGATTTATTTAGAAAATCATTAAAAAATACGGTAAATTCAAACAAGCGTAAATTTCATATTTCGAGAAATACTAGTTATTACATAAAAATTTAATTAAGAATACAAATATAACAAAACATTGAAATAACTGTCTTCTATCTTAAACATTTTACTTCTAAATATAATTTATAATTTTATTTGTAATTATCTAATTGAAAATATTTTGAATTTAATTTTTATCCGAAATGAATTATATACTAATAATTTTCATATTTTAATCTCGCATTGCCAACAGAACCGATATATAGCCAGCTGACGTTTTTAATAACTGAAAAGAAGACTTCTATTTAGAAAAGCCATGAACAAAATTTTATTGAGTATGCAAAAAATATTTTAACTATAAAATATTGTTAGCTTTCTATTTTTGTTTAACACATATATATTAATTATGAAATAAAAATATCTTACGCTACAAAATGTAGCCATTGTTAGTGGAACAATCCTTCCTATCGTGATACGAAAAGGGTCACTGGCTCGTGTCATCAATAAAATAAGACATCTCGCTTTTCTCGACTCCAGTTTGTACCACTCGAGATTATGTAAGGTACGGTATATTGCTTCGCACTTAACACGCACACACATAATATAATAAGATATGAATACCTGTGTTATATTAGTCTAAACCGTTACCATAAATATTAATTAGTTTCAATTTTAATTTAAACGTGACATTGAAGATTCTCTGTTATAAAATATATTCTTCTATTATAAAAAAATACCTGAGTATAAAGATCTTCTATAAGAAGACAATAAAAAATAAATTAAATTTAAATTTAAGTAATATTTATGTGAAAACGGTCTTATAAACTATCATAAATTAACACACGTTATAAAATTAAATAATAAAAAAGTTATAACATAGATACAGAGTTTACAAAACCAGTTGCTTCTTAATATGAAAAGATTCTTATTAAACTAATTATGCAGATTAATGATCGGCCACAGTACACAAAATTAAATTAATAATCCATTTATTTAAAAATAAAAATATGATTCTCACCTGTTCCGCTATTAGTTCTCCGGCCCCGCAATAAAGAAAAGTGTGTGTTAAGAGAGTAATAACACCAATCATTATGTAAAATACTAGTGAAAGAGAAATACCATTTGTTTCATTATCCGTAATTGCCTATATGACATGTATCTTATTAATAAAAACATATTAACACATAATTAGATAAATAATAATATTATAATCACACACACAAACAATTATATAATGCAATTGTATATATTGTAAATCGCATGTAAGACACACTAATATCTACAACGCAAGCCTCTCTAAACTTACAACAAGCAACAGAAATCCATATAGACAAAACACAATACCAAAATAAAATACTAATCCCAACATCATTATCGCGAATGTATCTTCAATCTTATCGGCAAATCTGCAAATATAAATATGTTCAAAAAAATTACATTTAGTAAATATATGTATATATTTTATGTATACGTATAAAAGAGTTTAAAAAAAAATACATTAAAAGAAATTAATGAAAAAAACAAAGAAAATCTGTGAAATCTTATGTAGTTATAATTAAGACCCGGATGTTCATACGATTTCCTACGCAATGTACTTATTGCATGCAAATGTGTCTGATGCTATTGTCTTAAGGTTTGTTTTTTATTGCTGCACTGGATTACACTTCTAAAACTTTTCTTCTTGCTTTCGCCAAAATATCAAACATATAGCTATTTTACTCCAAGTACAAAGAATATACACTAGTTTAGCTATAAAAAACAGACCTATAGACATAGTATATATTTAGATCGAGCATTCGTATAATTATTTGCGCAGTGCCCTTGTAAAAAAATATACAAAAAAAAATATTAGAAAAAAATTGGAGTAAATAGTATATGATGTTGAGTTTGCAATGATTTTCTAATAATTTTTCTCGTACATCTAATAATATTTTCCTATAAGGAGACAGAATTTGAAGTGCATATAAAAAAAGACTTTTGTTTTGTATTCTTTCTTATTCGTGCATACGTACATATAAAACGTACGTATTGTAGATTGTTGTATTTTTACTATTTCTGTGCTATAAAAATGCTGCGAACGTTTATAAGATTGTTATCATGCGCAAGAACAAATATTTAAACTTCACATAAATAATAGAATTAAACTCAATCTTAATTCTGTAAGTTTTATTATTAAACTTTAGTTTGTGCAACATTATTCTATAGTTATTATTAAAACCTGCAAGAAACCTGATGAGTCGTAGATGAGCGATCACATTATTTCGTAAAGCACTATTAAAGTCTTCACCCGACACCAAGTTGACCAATTGAGATCTGAAGTTCTCCAACTGGCCGCAGATGTGAAGAACCGCAAGTCCAAGGAATGCATCTACCGACGTATAAATTATAGCTGCCAAGAAAATCGTTATGGCTTGGATAGTAAACGTGAGTTCGAATTGCGGGCTCTTATCTGTGTCGTAGAAGTAATACGTCTGCAGCGGTAACAGTCTGTCCCGATCCGTGAGATTTGTTATACGTCTGAATGGTATGCCAAAACACGGAAAAATGATGATTGTAGAAAACGCGAATATCATCAAAATGTATCCGATGATTACGATCAATCGAGCAGTCCGCGCTCGCTTTATCATCACGTCTCTCTCTGCGTCTGACTTCAATGCCATCCAATCTTCCGCCATCATCTTTATGATGGGTAAGAGAGCTTAGAAATACAAGATGATTTATCGTGCAATGATATTAAACCATTTATTAAATCGCATGAAGTGAGAACAAAATCATTGACACTTAGACAATTATTGTATATATTAGAAAAAAAGAAATAAAAATCACATAATTCTGATCCCTCTCTGATAACTCGATGGACCACGGATATAAGACATTAGATATAAAACAATTTGATGATAAAAAGGAATTTAAAGCTAAATAATATAAATGATTCCAGACAAACCTGTTCGCTTCCACCGCATCATAACAAGTTTCAACGAAACTACCATTAGAGGCAATGTAATTTGTAAATTGTCTATTACAAGTATCATATCGCGTCGAACTCGTATAAGAGACCATACAAGTGGGATACCAGAGATGAATGTTATTATAACGAAAATGATGACTACGCGAAGATCAGACATTAAGTAGCTGTGCTTAACTACTTTATCTGTATTAGGCCATAAACCAACCAGTTCCAAACCGAATCGATTTAATGCAATTGCCCAAACAAAATCTAATAAAAATTTAATATTAAAATTGAAAATATTTAACAAAATATAAATTAATACGTATAAAAAGTTAGATATTTAAATAAAAATCTAAAAATTTAGTAATTTAAGATTTTAAATTCAATAAATTTATTAATTTGAGAATGTCAAAACATACATTGAAATCTTAAATAAATGACATAGTTTATTATATATAAAAAGATACAATAAATAGTAGATAATTCAAAACTATAAAAAAAGATATAAATTAATTATGTTTTTAAAGTTAATATAAATTAATAAGCTAATTAATGTTTAATGTTTAATTCATTACGTAATAATTGTTTACTTAGTTTAACAACAAAAAAACTTAAAAAATTTTTATAAAATAAATATCAGATTAAGAGAAAAAATCTAGAATAATTAAAAAAAATGTGATAAAAATTTAGTACCTTTGTAATCTGTATGTTCGGAAATATCCATGAAGAACACAGGAAACTTCGCTTCGTTTTTCTTGAAAATTAATACGGAAAATTCTGCATCGTTTTCCATTCTCTAGCAAGAGATTATTATCACGCATGCTCGTATCGCAAGTGTATCAACCTGGCTGCCTCATTGAAGCAGCATTAAATATTAAAAATGCTATCCCCTAACTGATCATAGTTGCTCGTCTAGCAAAAAAACTTTAGAAGCGCTTGAATAAGTCGTAAAACGCGTTTATATCCAGTTTATTAAGACAAGAGATGGAAAATAATTTGTCGCAGTACTTAAGTTCTTTTGTAACATTTCAATAAGTTCGCGTTTACTTCAAAATGAGAAATAGAACATTTTTAATAGGATCATATACAGTAGATACGAGAACACACAAAAAATTGTAATAAAGCCTATGGATAACACATTATCGACTAATGCTTTGTCGTTGCTAACGGTTCAAATGTTTATTGTGAAGCTACATTAGTTTATAGTTTATATAACACACAATGACTGAATCTATTATCAACTAACGACTAATACATATATAACAGTTTTTTGAAAATTCTTTACGTATAAAATTGATGCGAAAAATTGTTCTGTTTAAATATCTTATTTGCGTTACTCTCTGTTTGGTAATATCTGTCCACAATATAAAAAATATAACATTAAAATTTAAAAAAATTCAAAATAAAATGCAGTAAAATATTGATATTTTTGCATCACAAAATTGAGTATCTATCCATTTCTTCTCATCTTTTCATCTCTAAAATTAAAACAAGTGGTATTCACGGTGTAGTATTCACGTAGAGTTTGATTCATTTTATATTGTTTTGTTAGGACACAATTAATACGCATAATCAATAATCATTATTACTAAATTTAACACCGTACACAAAATAAGAGGGCCAGGTGAAAAATTTTTAGCCTGACATAGAAATGGTACTGGGGGTGTCAAATGACTATGATTTTTCTTAAGTTTGATCCTTCAGAAGTCCTACCGAAAAAGTTTGACAACAGACAGATGCGGTTAGTATAGTTCGTCTCTTGTATCGAGTAAAGCAAACAAGTTTTGGTGTTTCTCGAAAAATGGATAAAATCGAATGTCGCGCTGTGATAAATAGTGATAAAATACTTCGTTTTAAAAGGTTTAACGCTAGCGGAAATAAAAAACGATTCCACGATAATTCCACTTTGGGAGACTCTACACCATCGTTTTCAACAGTGAAAAAACGGACTGCTGAATTCAAACTGGTCGTTCATCCATAAAAGACGATAAACTTTCAGGATGCCCAAAAACCGCTACGACTGAGAAAATCGAAAGAATTCATAATATCGTGTTAAATAATCGACGAATGAAAGTGCGTGCTGATATTGTAAACATCTCAATAGATCGTGTTTATAACATCTCACACGACGTTTGCACATGAAAAAGCTTTCAGCACGATGGGTGCCGCGTTTGCTAATGGTCGATCAGAAACGCATTTGCAATTGCAGTCGCAAAACTCCATGAATTGCGCTTTGAATTGCGCCACACGCACCGTACTCATCCCCAAAGATTTTCATGGAGTTTTTCTCAGAAGTTCTTTAATTGGCCGCAAATATAAAAAATTAAGAAAAGCATCTATTGATGTATAAATTACCCCTGTTAGAGAAAGTGTTATGACTTGAACGAAAAATGTCAACTCAAATTGCGGGCTTTTATCAGTGTTATAGAAATAATATGTTTGCAGTGGTAGCGGTTTATTTCAATTGGTAAGATTCGTTATATGTTATATATACAAAAATAAAAATTAGAAATTTTTTTTTTCTTAAATATAATATTTAATATTATTAATAATTATAATAATACCTATAATAAATTTAATCTCCATCGACCTATTTTTCTGTAATGGGCAAAGAAAATGTTATTACATTATAAAATGTTTAATGATACAATTAATAATAAACAAACGAATGCTAATAGGCAAAATGCACAATTTCATTTTTACTACAATAAAAATAAAAGGCATTTCCTAAATAGAAATACAATTGTTCTTTACATGTAACTATATAACTGTGAAAACATTTTCTTTCTATATTAATATTGACATATGTTAATATTGATTTATGTTAATATTGATACAGTCTTTAGCCATGTTTCGTCAATAAAAATGATATATAGCCAGCCGATGATTTTAGTATCTGAAAATAATAATTATTTTTATTTACTGACAAAAATTTTAATTTAAAAATTTTAAAAATTTAATATAAAAAATATGTCGTCAATATTGACTTCTATGTACAAAAATCAACTGATTAACTATGATAACTTTAATTTACACTTTTATAAATGTTTTTAAAATTCAATTACATAAATTAACTTTTATTACATACATTATATTATTTCATTTACATTATAATAATATTTATAGCTATAATATAGTTTGACTTATATGTTCAAATTTTCATTTTCCAAATTCTATACAAAAGAAATGAAATTAAAATAAAATCATTTTAAATAATCTTACACTACAAAATGTAGCCATTGTTAATGGAATAATCTTTCCTGCTGTAATACGAAAAGGACAACCAGCTTGTATCGTTAACAAAATGAGACTTTTTGCTTTTCTTGATTCCAATTTGTACCATTCAAGATCGCACAGTGCACGATATACAGCATTGCACTTAATAAATACATAAGAAAACATATCAATGTTCATGTAATTTTAATGAAGATTATTTTCAAAAATATTAGTAATAGTTAATTGCAATTTAGTTAACTTCTTAACTCTGATTAAAAAAAAAAATCAGGAACAAAAAGATCATATAACTTGAATAATTGTATAAATAGGATATTTATTAAATTTCATTTAAAACAATCGTTTAATGTTTAAATATATATCAAACTAAATTTTTAATAGTTTTTCCTAGTGTGCGCGAGCGCGCGCGCGCGCGCGCGCGCGTGTGTATGTGTGGGAGAGAGAGAGAGAATAAGGTATTGAATTTGATAGCAAACAGCATTATAATAATATATCGAAACACAGATTTTTTTGAATAATTTTTAAAAATACTACTATATATAACTATATGGAAATCATTTGCTTCACAGTATAAACATAATAAATTTACTATTTATAAGTATGATCTACTTGCTAAAACTTACATGCTCCGTTACGAGCTCTCCAACTCCACAATAGAGAAAAGTATTTATCAACATGACAATGAGAATAAATATCGAGAAATGTCCTTGCATAATGGTCGCTTTATCTATTTTTCTGTCAGTAAGTATCTAAAATGTATAAATTATTATATTAAGAAAGGAAGAAGCGTACATGCAATTAAAAAATTTTCTTGCATTAGTTTTACTAAATCTTTCTACTAAATCTTACAATAGTAAATAAAAACCCGCTTAGGCAAAATACAATGCCAAAATGAAATACCAATACTAACATCATTAAAGAGAATGTATTTTCGATATTGTCGGCAAATCTATAAAAATAAATATATTTAAAAGAATTATCACGTTAAACCAATAAAATACTATACTTTTCAGAAATATTTACATATATTAAAAGATAAGATATAGAGGTTATTGTCTTTTCAAAATTTGTACAATTAATTAAATGTTTCTAGTAAAAGTGCATAGACATTAATATAATTGTTATATTATTAATTATATGCTAATAAAAACATTTTTGACAAATAAGTTTCACAATTACAAATATACAATAAAATAAAACAAAATAAATATACATATAATCACCACATTTTTGGAAAGTAAACAAAAAATACATATATGTAATTCCACAAATAATAAAGATTAATGATTTTTTAAAATAAATAAAACTGTAAATTAAATAAACTTATTCAAAGTGTAAAATATATGTATAAAAAATTTCTTTCAATGATATTTCTAAATTATTTTCATTAAATGTTTTATTGCGGCAATAAAAATTCTTACCTGATAAGACGTAAATGGGTCGATATGATGTTGTTTAAAACTTTGTTGAAATTTTTGCATGAAGGTAAATTAATTAATCGGTATCTAAAATTTTCTAACTGACCACAAATGTGAAAAATTACAAGCCCAAGAAAAGCATCTATTAATGTATAAATTACACCTGCTAGAGAAAGTGTTATGACTTGGACAAGATATGTCAACTCGAACTGTGGACTCTTATTTGTATCATAAAAGTGATACGTCTCTATTGGTAACAGTTTGCGTCGATCCGTGGAATTTCCTACGTACGTTGCTTGAATGTCAAAATAAGGTGCGATGGTTATTGTAAAAAACCCTATTAACGCAAAAACATATCCAATTATCACAATGAATCGTGCTGTTCGTGCTCGTTTTATCATCACATTTCTTTCTTTATTCAGCTTGAATGCTATCCAATCTTCCGCCATCATATTTACAATTGACAAAACATCTTGGAAATAAATATAAGTATAGATAGAACATAAGCATTAAAAACAATAAAATATTTAATTATTTGTAGATATGTGTTGTTATTTGTAAACCGTACAAAAGAAAATATCATACACATATCAACATATTTTATAATTTATTTACAATTACGTTGCTATATAGGAGTGTAAATTGCAATATATAATTTCTGATATTATAATTCATGATATGTTTGTAATTATAATTTTTTCATAAAATTAGGTTTAACTAAGTAGCGAAATATAAAAATGCTAAATACATTATTTTATATAATTTTGGATGTACCTCTTTGTTTCCGTTGTAAGATAATATATTTCATCGATACTATCAACAGGGGTAATGTTGTCTGTAGATTGTCTATTACAAGTACCATATCACCCCAAACACGCTTCACTGCACATATCATTGGAATATTAGAAACAAATATTAATAAAATAACAATAATTCCAACTCGAATTTTTGGCCACAAACTTTTCTCGGAACATTTGTCAGGTTTAGGCCACAAGCCCATTATTTCGAAACCTAAACGATGTAGATTAACTGCCCACACAAAATCTGATAAATTTTTATACGATTTTATAAGCAATATAGATAAAATAATTGTAAATTAACACTTAAATTATTAGAAGATGATATGTAATAAAAGTAAACAATGTAAATAGTGTAATATTCCAAAATGGATTTGTAATGTAAAATTATACAATTACAAATTATACAATTTTACTAGACACAGTAAACACGGATAATAAATTCAAAAATATATCTGTAACATGAAATTAGTACCTCTGTATCCTGAAGATTTTACCTCCATATCAAGCAATGTAAAGAAAGTTCTTCCTACAGTATGATGTGAAATACAAATGATCGTTACGCATGCTCTCCATACGAGTGCAAAAAACCTGACAGTTTTATCAACCGCGTTATTAAATATTAAGAATGCTACCTTCAACTACAGACCAATCTATAATATTGATATCGTAAGAAAAAACTTTTTAAGCGTATAGCAAATCATATATGTCGTTTATATCTAAAGACAAGAGAAATGAAAAACTGAAAATAAGGGAACGAAAAATACTGGATCGCAGTGCATCATAAGTTTGAACACTTGTCAAAATTATCTAAAAAGTTTTTCTCTTACTTTGCGTTGCTTTGAATGCATATTTCGAAAAGAGAAGTAATGTTATTTCATTATTAATAGGATTCTATACGTCGGATTCAAGAATACAGAAATATTATAAACGAAAGAAATTATAAGTTCGAATTATTATTGCGAATATGCATTATTATTGCAAAACGAGAAATAAAAATGTAATAGTTCTGTAAACTGTATGTTCGGATATATCCATGAAGAATATATGAGAAACTTTGCTTCCTTGAAGATTAAAGCGAAAAAATTCCGTTTCGTTTTCCATTCTTTAGCGAGAGATGATTGTCACGATTGTCCACGTTGCAAGTTCATCAACCTGGCTGCCTCATTGAAGCAGTATTAAATATTAAAAATGCTATCCTCCAATTGATCGTAGTTGCTCCTCTCGCAAAAAAAACTTTACAAGCGTTTGAATAAGTCGGAAAACGCGTTTATGTCTAGTCTGTTAAGACGAGAGATGGGAAATTTATCGTAGTACTTCGGAAATTTGAGCTTGCCTTAAAAGTTTTTTTTTGTAACACTTTAATACGTTCGCGTTTACTTCAAAATGAGAAATAATACATTTTTAATGGGATCATATAGAGTAGATACGAGACCACACAAAAATTGCAGTAAAACCTGGAGAACATATTATCGTCGCTATAATGTTTCGTCGTTGCTATATAACCTTTCAAATGTTTAGTGTGAAGATACATTGGTTTATTTAGTTAGAATTTATATAATACACTGACTGAATTTATTATTGACTAATGACTAATACACATATTGTATAAACGTTTTTCAAAAATTCTTCACATATAAAACAATTGTTCTCTTGAAATATTTTATTTGCCTTCTCTTTTGCTAATGTCCGCAATCTACAGAATATTATATTACAATTTGAAGACATTCAAAATAAAATGCACTAAAACATTAACGTTTCTACACTTCAAAATTGAGCATCTATCCATTTCTTAACTTTTCATCTCTAAAATGGAAGCAAGTGATATTTGCGGTATAGTATTCACGTAGAGTTTGATTCATTTTATATTGTTTTATTAAGACACAATTAAAATGCATGTCAATAAATATTGTTATTAAAAATCGCGTACACAAAATATATACATAAATATTAAAAGTGATTTAATTTATAAAAGAAATTTTTCCAAATCAAAGAAATGCAACATACAAATCTTTGAATTTGATCAAATCAAATTTGATTCCAATTTGTACCATTCAAGGTCGCACATAGCACGATACAGAGCTGTACACTTAACAAATAGATTATATATAAATACGCATATTATTTCAATACAATTGCCACAAATATTAATATATTTATTTATATTAATATTTAGTATTAATATAATTTATTATTGTATAATGTTGTAAATGAAATAGTTATATTTTAATTTACTTTTATCTCTACGTACAACGAAAAATTGAAGAAAATTACATGATTTGTTAAAGAAACTTAATTAAAATTTTATTAATACTTAGAAATATATTACACATAAATATTATCTTATAAAATTTATCAATATTTACAAGAATATATATAATAATATATCTTCAATTTTTTAGCATTATGACAATAAATTTAACTCTTTCATGCCTGACTTTTTTAAAGAAATAATTAGCATCTAATTCATGTCTCACTAGAGATTTTTAGGGTTGCTGATTATGAATCTGCAATTAAAATTTAAAAATTAAAAATGGCGGATTCAATATAATATCACATTAAAATGTAAAATTTTTTTGAATTTAAGCAATCTTAAAAATTCTTGTAGTAAAAATATGAGTTTTATTCAAATCCAAAAAAATTTACATTTTGATTCTTTATATTAAATTCGTCATTTTGAAATTAAATAGCGATTTTTTAATATAGCCTTTACATTGACATTCGAAATGAATCCAAAAGAACTCTCTACCTTAATTTTTGTGAAAGATATACATTTTTCATTTTTACTCCATTTTACGAATTTATGACGAGATATGCAGATTAAGGGAGGAAACTCCCAAGTTGGTTTAAACTTTTTTGTGAAGAGTCTTATTTTTCAGTTTTAAAATTAGAATGCCTAGGAAGAAGTTGATATCTTCATTTTTTTGGAAGATATAAATGAAGGGTTTGACATATTAGTGCCACCAGAGGCACGAAAGGATTAAAGAGACATATGTAAACACAATGACATACAAAAATTATGTATTAATGTGATTATTGGACATATAATGAAGTTTGAAAAATGAATCAGTAACAAACACAAATTATAATGCATATATTAATGTTTTTATGTTACACTTATACACATATATGCATATACATATACATATATGTTATATAATTTTTTTCATGTACCTATATACAATATATATACAATATATACAATATATAATTTTTTATGTACCTATATACAATAAATATGTAACTTACTTGCATCGTTATAAGCTCCCCATCATCGCAGTAAAGAAATATTTGCGTTAATAAAATAGCAACAGCAGTTGCCATATAACATGCTTTTGCGACATTCACACCATTTTTCTTTTGGTTGGTTATTATCTGCATAATATATCCCGCTAATTAATCAAAACAAATTATTATAAGTTAGACGCATAATTATTCCACAGACTCACGTAAGTTTTATATATATATATATATATATATATATATATATAGCATAAATTTATATTCCAAAAATAAAGAACCATGTAAAAATATTAAAACGTTTTCAATCTATTTGCTGCACTGAAACTTATACTAACAAGTACAAATACACGTAGACAAAATACGATACCATAATAAATTATCAATCCAAGCATCATTAGCAAGAAAGCATTTTTAATATTATTGGCAACCTACATATTAAAAAATTGAAAAAAAATTTCTAAGACAATGAAACTATTTATTTAAACAAATTTGTAAAGATCAAATATAAACATAAATAACTTCATTAAATTTATATTTAGACGGTTTCCAATTACAAACTATTAACTTTCTATAATTATTATTAATTTGTTATAATCTATTAAAAATAAAAACTTTATTTAAAAAAAGTTATTAAAAATAATATTTGTAGCATATTAATTTTTTACAAAACTTGCAGATTAAACACAAAAATTTTAATATTCAAAAATTCAAATCTTAATCTTACAAGAGTGCAAAAAATAATTTTTTCAAACGTTTTGAACTGATTATTTGGTTTTCCATTGTCATTGAAATCCACACCTGATAAGTCGTAAATGATACACTACGCTGTTAATGCTGTCATTCAAAACTCGATTGAAATTTTTGTATAAAACCAAATTGACTAAACGGCGTCTGAAGGTTTTCAATTGGTCACAAATATGAAAAATTACGAGCCCAAGAAAAGAACATATTGATGTATAAATTATCCCAGTTAGAGAAAGTGTTATGGCTTGAACGAGAAATGTCAACTCAAATTGCGGGCTTTTATCGGTGTCATAGAAATAATATGTTTACGTGGTAGCGGTTTATTTCAGTTGGTAAGATTCGTTATATGTTATATGTACAGAAATAAAAATTTAGAAATTCTTTTTTTTTTCTTAAATATATTATAATATTTAATATTATATAATAATTATAATAATAGCTATATAATAAGTTTAATCTCCATCGATCTATTTTCCTACAATGGGAAAAGAAAATGTTATCACATTACAAAATGCTTAATGATATAATTTATAATGATATAATTAATAATATAATTTATGATATAATTAATGATATAATAATCAACAATGCTAATAGGCAAAATGCACAATTTTATTTTTACTACAATAAAAATAAAAGGCATTTTTTAAGTAGACATATAATTGTGCTCTACATGCTAACTACATATAACTGTTAAAACGTTTTCTCTCTATGTTTATGCTAATATTGATATAGTCTTTAGCCATATTTCGTCAATAAAAATGATATATAGCCAGTCGATGATTTTAGTATCTGAAAATAATAATTATCTTTAATTACTGACGTTTAAAAAATACGTCGCCGATATTGACTTCTACGTACAAAAATCAACTAACTAGCCATGATAATTTTAATTTACACTTTTATAAACGTTTTTAAAATTTAATTATATAAATTTACTTTTATTACATACATTATATTATTCCATTTACATTATAATAATATTTATAACTATAATATACTTTGACTTATATGTTAAAATTATCGTATTGCAAATTCTATACAAAAGAAATGAAATTAAAATAAAATTATTTTAAATAATCTTACACTACAAAATGTAGCCATTGTTAATGGAATAATCTTTCCTGCTGTAATACGAAAAGGATAACCAGCTCGTATCATTAACAAAATGAGACTTCTTGCCTTTCTTGATTCCAATTTGTACCATTCAAGATCGCACACTGCACGATATACTGCATTGCACTTAATGAATACATAAGAAAACATGTTAATGTTTATGTCATTTTAATGAGGATTATTTTCAGAAATATTAGTAACAGTTAATTGCAATTTAGATAACTTCTTAACTTTGATTTAAAAAAAATTAGGAATAAAAAAATCATATAACTTAAATAATTGTATAAATAGGATATTTGTTAAATTTCATTCAAAACGATCGTTTAATGTTTAAATATGTAATACACTAAATTTTTAATTGTTTTTCCTAGCGTGCGTGCGTGCGTGCGTGTGTGTGTGTGTGTGTGTGTGTGTGTGTGTGTGTGTGTGTGTGTGTGTGTATGTGTGAAAAAGAGAATGAGATATTGAATTTGACAGCAAATAGCATTATAATAATATAACTAAGTACAGATTTTTTGTTTAAATAATTTTTAAAATTACCTATATTACTATATACAACGATATAAAATTTGCTCTAAAATATAAACATATTAAATTTACACTATTTATAAGTATGACTTACTTGCTAAAACTTACATGCTCCGTTACGAGCTCTCCAGCTCCGCAATAGAGAAAAGTAGTCATCAACATGACAATGAGAATAAATATCGAGAAATATCCTTGTACAATGATAGCTTTATCTATTTTTCTGTCAGTAAGTATCTAAAATGTATTAATTGTTAAGGAAGAAAAAATACGTATATGCATTAAAATATTTTCTTGCATTTGTTTTACTATATCTTACAATAATAAATAAAAATCCGCTTAGGCAAAATACAGTACCAAACTGAACTACCAATACTAACATCATTAAAGAGTATGTATTTTCGATATTATCGGCAAATCTATAAGAATAAAAATATTTAAAAAAATGATCATATTAACCCAATAAAAAACTATATATACTTTCAAAATATCTATAACACATATAATTAAAGATAAGATATATAGATTACTGTCCTTTCAATATCACTTACTAAATTTTTAATTAAATATTTTTATAAAATAAAAATGTACAAACATTATAATTTATTAATATAATTGTTATAATATGCAAATAAAACACAATTTTTAACAAATAAGTTTTACAATTGTAAATTGAAATATAGAATAATACATAATAAATATGTGATGAAAAATTACCAAATTTTGAAATGAAAAGAAAACAGAAAATATGTATGTAATTGTACAAGCATTAAAGATTAATGATTTGTTAAAATAAATATAATTATAAATGGACAAAATTTAATTTAAAGTTCGAAATATGTACATAAAAAATTCTTTTAATGTATTTCTAAATTATTTTTGTTATCGTTCTATTGTGGCAATCAAATTTTTTACCTGATAAGACGTAAATGTGTTGATATGATGTTGTTTAATGTTTTGTTAAAATTTTTACATGAAGGTAAATTAATTAATCGGCATTTAAAGTTTTCTAACTGGCCACAAATGTGAAGAATCATTAATATTAGAAAAATATCTACAGACACGTAAATGGTAGCTGCTAATAAAGCCGTTATGCTTTGAATAAAAAATGTCAACTCAAACTGTGGACTCTTATCTGTATTATAAAAATGGTACGTTTTTATTGGTAACAGTTTGCTTCGATCTGTGGAATTTCCTGCGTACGTTGTTTGAATGCCAAAATAAGCTGGGACGGTTACTGTGACAAACCCCATTAACGTGAAAACATATCCAATCATCATAATTAATCGCGCTATTCTTGCTCGTTTTATCATCACATCTCTTTCTTTATTCAGCTTGAATGACATCCAATCTTCCGCCATCATATTTATAATCGACAAGACAACTTGGAAATAAAAATAAATATAGATAGAACATAAGTATTAACCTTCAAATGGTACACTTCTTTCGAGCACCCACTAATGGAACATTGGTGCCACGACTACCCGGCGAATAGTCGCGACAGATATCCTTGTGCAAATGTCAACAATTCGAAAATTTTCGCGATGCGAATTCACACTCTTGTACCATTTGAGGGTTAAATTAAAGACGCTAAAATATTGAATTATTTGTAGATGTGTTATTATTTGTAAACTACCACACGAAAAAAGAATGAATCATACACATTTTATAATTTATTTCCATATACGTTACTATATAAGATAATCATATAATATATAACTTCTAATTTCTGATATTATAATCCATAATATGTTTACAATCACAATTATTTATCATAAGATCAGATTTAACAAAGTAACGAAATATAAAAATGCTAAATATTATATTTTATATAATTTTGGATATACCTCTTTGTTTCCGTTGTAAGATAATATATTTCATCGATACTATCAACAGGGGTAGTGTTGTCTGTAGATTGTCTATTACAAGTACCATATCACCCCAAACATGCTTCACTGCACATATCGTTGGAATATTAGAAACAAATATTAATAAAATAACAATAATTCCAACTCGAATTTCTGGCCACAAACTTTTTTTGGTACATTTGTCAGGTTTAGGCCACAAGCCCATTATTTCGAAACTTATACGATGTAGATTAACTGCCCACACAAAATCTGATAGATTTTTATATGATTTTATAAGCAATATGGATAAAATAATTGTAAATTAATACTTAAATTATTAGAAAATAACATGTAATAAAAGTAAACAATGTAAATAGTGTAATAATTCTCAAAATAATTTTCAAAAATTGATTTGTAATGCAAAATTATACAATTTTACTAGACACAGTAAACACGGATAATAAATTCAAAAATATATCTGTAACATGAAATTAGTACCTCTGTATCCTGAAGATTTTACGTCCATATCAAGAAATGTAAAGAAAGTTCTTTCTATAGTATGATGTGAAATACAAATGATCGTTACGCATGCTCTTCATACGAGTGCAAAAAACCTGACAGTTTTATCAACCGCGTTATTAAATATTAAGAATGCTACCTTCAACTACAGACAAATCTATAATATTGATATCGTAAGAAAAAACTTTTTAAGCAAGTCATATATGTCGTTTATATCTATAAAGATAAGAGAAATGAAAAAATGAAAAATACTGGATCGCAGTGCATCATAAGTTTAAACACTTGTCAAACTTGTCTAAAAAGTTTTTCTCTTACTTTACGTTGCTTTGAATGCATTTACTTCGAAAAGAGAAGTAATGTTATTTCATTATTAATAGGATTCTATACGTCGGATTCAAGAATACAGAAATATTATAAACGAAAGAAATTATAAGTTTGAATCATGCATTATTATTGCGAAACGAGAAATAAAAATTTAGTACTTCTCTAAACTATATGTTCGGATATATCCATGAAGAATACGAGAAACTTTGCTTCGTTGTCTTTGAAGATTAATACAAAAAAATTCCGTTTCGTTTTCCATTCTTTAGCGAGAAATGATTATCACGATTGCCCACGTCGTAAGTTCATCAACCTGGCTGCCTCATTGAAGCAGCATTAAATATTAAAAATGCTATCCACCAATTGATCACAGTTGCTCGTCTCGCAGCAAAAAAAAACTTTACAAACGCTTGAATAAGTCGTAAAACGCGTTTATGTCTAATCTATTAAGACGAGAGATGGAAAATAATTTATCGTAGTACTTCGGAAATTTGAGCTTGTCTTTTAATACGTTCGCGTTTACTTCCAAATGAGAAATAATACATTTTTAATGGGATCATATAGAGTGGATACGAGATCACACAAAAAATTGCAGTAAAACCTGGAGGAACTAATTATCGACGCTATAATACTTTGTCGTTGCTAAATAACATTTCAAATGTTAAATTTGTTGATACATTGGTTTATTTAATTAGAATTCATATAATACACTGACTGAATTTATTATTGACTAATGACTAATACATATATTGTATAGTCGTCTTTCGAAAATTCTTCGCATGTAAAACAATTGTCCTCTTCAAATATCTTATTTGCTTTCTCTTTTGACAATGTCCGCGATCTAAAGAATATAACATTACAATTTGAAAAAATTCAAAATAAAATGCACTAAAACATTAACGTTTCTGCACTTCAAAATTGATCTATCTATCTATCTATCTATTTCTATCTATTTCTTTTTATCTTTTCATCTTTAAATTGATGCAAGTGGTATTCACGGTATAGTATTCACGTAGAGTTTGATTCATTTTATATTGTTTTATTAAGATACAATTAAAATGCATGTTAATAATCATTGTTACTAAAAATCGCGTACACAAAACATATACATAAATATTAAAAGTGATTTAAGTTATAAAAGCAATTTTTCCAAATAAAAGAAATGCAACATACAAATCTTCGAATTTGATCAAATCATTATTCTAATAAAAACTTAAATTTTGAATAATAATATCTATTTTCAGCAAATACTAAGTAGTAATATAAATTTATACAAAATTTTATTTTTACAAACAATATAACTAAAAATATAACACTAAATATAATTATTAGCTTCTATATTTGGAAATATTCTATTTAAAATACTTTTATTTCTTTTCTATGACTGACTGAGAAAAAATATATATGTATATATTAACATCGTCATCATTTTTATCTTCCCTTTGCCAGTAAAAACGATATATAGCCAGCCGACGTTTTTAAAAGCTGAAATATAAAGCATATTAATATTTGAATATAATATGGAAGGGGAAAAGAAAATATTTGCAAGAATTTTAATATTTTGCTATTATGTAAATTTATTATAATTTTTTAAATTTACGTTTTAATTGGACAGTTGTTCTCAAAAGTGTTAAATATAAAAATCAATTAGATTATATACGATATGATAAAGTATAGTTAAACAGGAAATTATTATCTATATAATCTTACACTGCAAAATGTGGTCATTGTTAACGGAACAATTTTTCCTGCAGTGATGTGAAACGGTTCATTGGTTCGTATCAATAATAAAATAAGGTTCCTTGCTTTTCTTGATTCCAATTTGTACCATTCAAGATCGCACATAGCACGATATAGAGCTGTACACTGAACATATAGATTATATATAAATACGCATATTATTTCAATACAATTGCCACAAATATTAATATATTTATTTATATTAATATTTAATATTAATATAATTTAATATTGTGTAATGCGGTATAAATTAAATAGTTACATTATATTTTTATTTACTTTTATCTCTACATACAAAAAAATTGAAGAAAATTATATAATTTGTTAAAGTAAATAGACTTTATTAAAATTTTATTAATATTTAGAAATATACTACACATAAATATTATCTTTTAAAATTTATCAATATTTACAAGAATGTATGTAACAATAAATCTTTAATTTCTTAGCATTATGACAATAAATTTAACTTTTTCGTGCCTGACTTTTTTAAAGAAATAATTAGCATCTACAGTAATTCATGTCTTATTAGAGATTTTTAGAGTCACTGATTATGAATCTGTAATCAAAATTTTAATATTCAAAATAGCGGGTTCAATAACAACACATTAAAATGTAAAATGTAAAATTTTCTTGAATTAAAACAATCTCAAAAATCCCTGTGAATGAGTTTTATTCAAATCTAAGAAAATTTTACATCTTGGTCCGTCATATTAAATTTGCCATTTTGAAATTAAATAGCGATTTTTTAAATAAATAGCCCTTACATTCAAAATGAGCTCAGAAAGAACTCGGTATTTTAATTTTTGTGGAAGATATACTATGCATTTTTCACTTTTACCCCATTTTACGAATTTTTGACGAGAAATTCGAAATAAGGGAGGAAACTTTTAAGGTTGTTTGAATCTCTTCGTAAAGAGTCCTATTTTTTAGCTTGAAAATAAGAATAACCAGAAAGAAATTATCTTCATTTTATGGAAGTTATGAATTTTTGAATGTTTGGCAAAAATATGTGTCACCAGAGGCATGAATGAGTTAGAGAGGTTTATACAAACACAATAAATACAAAAATTATGTATTAATGCAATTATTGAATATATAATGAAGTATAAAAAACTATATATTAACACAAATTATAACGCATTTATATGTTTTTATATTACACTTATACACATATGCATATATGTACATATACAATGTTTTCTTCATATACAATGTATACATATACAATGTTTTATATAAATACATGTTTTATATAAATACATATACAATGTTTTATACAATAAAAACATTAAATAATGTTTTTATTTATACATGGTCTATCTCAAAAGTAATGAGACTGTAATTCTGGAAAAATCATTTTATTGAAAATATGCTTAATATTTTTCAAAGTAGGATCCTTGAGCGTCAATACAGCCGTTCCAACGTTACTGTCACTCTTCGTAACAACGTAGGAAATCTTGGCTTGGGGAAATCTAGATATGCTTTACAGAACGCTCGTCGTGGCTGTTCGAACTTTTTTAATAGTCCCAAAACAGTGTCGGACATTTTTGAGACGATTAAAAAGGTCCAAACAGTCGCGACGAGTGTTCTGGAAGGCATGTCTGATCAAGACTTCCTACGCTACTACGAAGAGCAACGCTGATGGAACTGCTGCATTGATGCTCAAGGCTCCTACTTCAAATAATATTAAATGTATTTTTAATACAACGTTTTTCCAGAATTGGTCATTACTTTTGAGACAGACCATGTATATCTATATAAATATGTAACTTACTTGCACCGTTACAAGCTCTCCGGCACCGCAATAGAGAAATGTATGCGTCAATAAGATAAAAGCAGCAATTGCCATGTAACATGCTTGTGCGACATTCGCATCATTTTTCTCTTGGTTGGTTACTACCTGGATAATATATCTCGCTAATTAATAAAAATAAATTATTATAAGTTAGACGCATAATAATTCCATAGACTCACGCAAATTATGTATATTGCATAAATTTATATTTCAAAAATAAAGAACCGTGTAAAAATATGAAAACGTTTTCAATACATTTGTTGCACTGAGACTTACACTAACAAGTAAAAATCCGCATAGACAAAATACGATACCAAAATAAATTACCAATCCAAACATCATTAACGAGAATGCATTTTCAATATTGTTGGCAAATCTAGAAATCAAAAAATTAAACAGAAAAATTGCAAAAATAATAAAAGACTATTCATTTAAAGAAATTTGTACATTATATGGTCAAATGTATATATAAATAATTTCATTAAATTTATATTTAGGCTTTTCTCAATTGCAAAATAATATTAAGTTTCTATAGACTATTATTAATTTGTTATAATCTATTAAAATAAAAATCTAAAAGGAGCTATAAAAGTAATAATTTTAACATATTAATTTTTGATAACACTTGCAGATTAAACATGAAAATTTTAATATTCAAAAATTCAAATCCTAATCTTACAAGAATGTAAGAAATCATTTTTTCGAACGTTTTGAACTAATTATTTGGTATTCCATCGTTGAAATCCACACCTGATGAGTCGTAAATGATACACTACGCTGTTATTCAGAGCTTGGTTGAAATTTTTGCATAAAACCAAATTGACTAAACGGCTTCTGAAGTTCTCTATTTGGCCACAAATATGAAAAATTACGAGCCCAAGAAAAGCATCTATTGATGTATAAATTACCCCAGCTAGAGAAAGTGTTATGGCTTGAACGAGAAATGTCAACTCAAATTGCGGGCTTTTATCAGTGTCATAGAAATAATACGTTTGCAGTGGTAGCGGTTTATTTCGATCGGTAAGATTCGTTATATGCCTTATTTGTATACCAAAGCAAGGAAAAATAGTTAGCATAATAAATGCAAGAGTCATTATAACAAATCCAAAAATTATAAGTAATCGAGCCGATCGTGCTCGATTTATCATCACATCTCTCTCTGTGTTTAATTTTAATGCTATCCAATCATCCGCCATCATATTCACAATGGATAAAAGAACTTGGAAATACAAAAAAAGACACTATCAATAATATGCAAACACGTCAAAAATTATTTATAATTAATTATAATTATTTTTAACTTTCAAACTATCAAATCAAACGCGGATATATTATGTGGATTTATTAATATTATGTGGATATCAAATGGACATGGACCTTTGATTGATTTGAAATAAAAAGGTATTAAAAATATTTGACAATTTAATTTACTTTGACATTTAGTTGATAGATGAAAGGATAGAAAAAGAAATAATAATCACATATAATAACTTGTTTCCTTAATGTCATAATCTATTAACTTTATAGTAATAAATCATACAATAGTTTAACATAGAAATAAAACCTAAAGACATACCTTCTCGTTTCCATCGCATAATAATAAGTTTAAACGAAACCACTATAAGAGGTAACGTAATTCGTAAATTATCTATCATAAGTACCATGTCACCCCAAACTCGTATAAGCGCCCATGCAAGCGGTATACCAGAAACGATTGTTATAATAATAAAAATGAGGCCCACGCGAATGTTAGGCCCCAATTTTTTATTAGAAATTTCATTGGTTAAAGGCCATAAACCGATCAAATTCAAACCAATTCGATGTAATTCAACTGCCCATACAAAATCTAATTTTTTATACAAAATAAAATTTTAGATAAAATTATCACAATTTAATATCTACGTACATTATTAGAAGACTAATCGTAACAAAAGGTAATGCGATAATGTAATGACAGTGAAGTTACAATGGGAAAATTATAATAATTTGTCATGTAAAACACGCATATTAAATGGAATATACATATATAATACAGAGAATTCATACCTTTATAATTCATACCTTTATAACCTGAGGACTTCGTAATAGTCATGTTGAAGACTAACATGAAGAGACTCGTCCCGATCTTCCCATGTAATGTAAAACGATCATTGCGCATGCTCTCCATATAAATAAATGCACGAACTCAACACCCTCGTCAAACGCTGTATTAAATATTTAAAATGCTATCCCTCAGTTGCTGGTAACGCAAAAAAAAACTTTATGAACGTATAGTAAGTCATAAAAATTATTTACGTCTGACAAAAGACAAAAAAGTTCAGACAAGAGATAGAAAATATTGCATTTTAATAGATAAGTCATAAGTTTGTCGAACTCGTCTGAAAATTGTTTTCATACTTTGTCCATTCTTATTCTATATTTTAATTCATAATATGTATGCATTTATTTCTAAACAAAAAATAATGTAACTACAATTTTATTGAGATTCTATATACGGGCACAAGATCTCAGAGACATTGTAGTAAAAATATAAGATAATATGACGTTGCGTGATACTTCACGTACATTTCTTTCTCTTAAATATTTCTTTCAAAAACATTGATATCATCATAAAAATGTATGAATACGATTATCTTTATCAAGCAGGCTATAATATTTCACAATTGTTTATTGTTTATATATGTTTTTTTTTGTGAAAGCGTGTTCTAATTCATATAAAACTGCGATTTTATAAATCAAAGAAGAAATAATATGATATTGCATAGTACTATACGTATCTTTTCAAAAACCAATTATTGTAATAGACGTGGTAAATGTAATATTATCTTTAGATCATATAAGTAGATTGTATAATCCGTATTTCACAATTGCATTTTTTATGAAATTTCGGTCTCTTAAAACTGCAATTTTATAACGTATGACAGCATTCAAAGCGACATTCTCGTAACAAAATTAAAAAATATTTCTATTTCTCGAAGACAAAGCAGAAAGAGTAGTGACTTATAATTTTTTTTTCAAAATTGCAGCAAGTGATAAAACTCACATAGATGTATCAACGTAAGTATATTCATTTTTCCTACTAGCAAATAATGTATTTTAAACGTTTCTTTTATTTTAAATAACGTTATGTTTGATAATATTCTACTAATGATTCTTGTGTTGTGTTTACTAAATCAAAATGTAATCCAACCAGCAAATTAATATTGTCTGTTGGGTTAACCATGTCGATTTAGTAAAATAGAATTAACACAAAAATCATCAGTTAAAACATTATCATCAAATATAATTGTTATTCAAAAACAAATTTAAAAAAAAAATTTAATATAGATTTGTCATTTCCTTTTGATATACAAAAGTCTAATCTTCATCAAATTATTCTTGTGACGAACAATGGAAACATTATTACGTTACAAAATACTAATTTAATGTACAATAAATATTATAATAGACAAAGAATTTTATTTCTACTATAACAATTATTAAATACAAATGCATTTACTTCTAATTATTTAACTGCAAATCCCTTCCGTTCGTAAATAATATATATATATATATATATATA
>NW_012029415.1:398100-410961 GCF_000956235.1 Wasmannia auropunctata | reverse complement strand
ATTGTCAGGATTATGAAATCTTTCATGACGGAGAAGATGAAGAACAGATTTTATGTCTACTCACACATGTCGCAGAGCTGTTTTAAGGATGTTCCAGCAGATATCTTGCCAATCGAATATGGCGGCACTGATGGTACAATTCAGGAATTAACTGGTAATAATAGCAAGTACTGATAAAAAGAACTTCTAACAGTAATTGTTTAAATAATCAGTAAATGCTAACAATTCACAGAATTCAAAAATATATGAAGTACCTACTTATTGTTTAAACTCGAATTATTATTTAATTCACTGTATATAATATAAATATTTACTTCTGCAGATTATTGGAAGAGATTGGCCGAAGAGAATCACGACTGGATTATGAGTGGTGAAAATGACAAAATTGAATAATATTTTGGTACAGTGGATTTAAACTCGGAAACATATATTTGCTTTTAAAACATGTTTGAATATATATTAATTTATTATAATATTATTGTAATATAGTCAAATTTTGTTTGGTTTTGAGTTTTGCAAAAACAAATCATTTTTTCTTCTTTTTTATTTTTAAGTAATTCTATTGGTAATATAATATGATCAAATAACGAATAAAATATAAAGTCTTTAGTAAAAATAATAATTAATTTGAGTGATATTAATGAGTTTATAATAATTTATAATAGTTACTTTATATTAGTTTGTATAACACAGTTTTACAAAAAAAATTACTATAACGAGACTCTTCCTATAAATGACTATAACGAGTCTCTTCCTATAATTTTTTACGCTGAATCCGAATCCGGTTGTTGAATTGCTTTATTACGATACAATTTTGAAAAATTTGCTGGTAAAATTGCAAAAAGGATTATTTTCTCTTTATTTTATCATATTATAACTTTGAAATACGACGTGCTGGAGAAGCGTTTTTGCAATTAAAATTAAGTATGTTATTAGGACTTTTAGCTCTCAAAAGGAATTTTTTATATTCGTTATGGTTATTTATTGTTAAAAATAGTGTATAACATTGGGGAAAAACTATGAATTAAATCATTGACAATTTAGCAAATACTGTTGTAGATGATACAATTATATTGATGTTTTACAGTAAAAATAATTTGTTGAAAATTGCACACAGATTTTGGAAGTTCATGTCAATCTCGTTTATCATTAATTATGCGTCACGGATTAAACTGCGCCTGCATAATTCGCTGATACAAATTCTATGTAATTTATTATCATTGCGATAGCAAAGTTGTTACATTAGCTCAGTATAACAGCTATTTGTTGCGAAACAGGTTTATCTTTTTATGCGTTGCATTAACGCATCACGTGCAAATTTTCTCATCAAGTACGAATTAATGGAGGGAGCCGTAGAACATTTCTAACAAAAAGTAACAATAGAAAGCATTTACATTATTTACGCCACATTTGAATTTACTTTATTAATTTATTGAATACAGATCGAATTTTCTGTTGATCTTCACGAGTTTCGAAACAGAAGTGAATCATTTCTCTTTTTTAAGCAAAAGATCTTTGCCAGAAGCATAATGCAGAAGAGCGGATGTACGAATGCTTTTAATGAAAATTTTCTGTATTTTTCAATTATGTGAATACAAGAAAAAACAAATTTTATCTATTTAGTTGTAATTTAAAAAATGTTTTAACACATTTTATTTAAGTTTATCAAGTTAGACGTTTTAACTTATTTATTTTATACATTTTGAGAGTAATAATATAATTATAGTATAACTGTATACTTTCAATATTTATTTTATATATTTTGGGAGTAATAATATAACTATATGTATAAACTATATACTTTCAATATAATTTAAACTCATATGTATTAAAGGCCTTAGTGTGCTACTTTAAAGAAATTAAAGTCTCCTCATGACTCGAGAATGAATAGTAAATTCCGTCAAGGTATGTATAATACAATTATTGTACCTATTTGCTACAGATACATGTTATGCATTGTTGTTTGCTATAGATGACGCGGTTAGTTAGTTATATTCGATTCGATGATACCAAATAGCACGTATAAACCTCATGAATGACAGTATAAATTGTATCTTTGCTACAAGAATCCTTCCGCAGTGAACGAAGCTTATTCACTGCCATTGCGATGGAGAACGAACATTATTATGGTAACAGTGTTGTGCACGGTTCGCAAGAATTGACCAGCGATGATAAGATGTATGCAGTGGAATATTTGATACGGTTTTGAAACACAACCGCACACTTAATTTTGATTACGTACGTCACTTGTCAATTTAATATCACAATTAAATTGACAAGCAGTTTAATAATTTTCTATGCTAATGAGCATCTTATTCTTAATAATTATTTCTCCTGTAGATAACTTATTGCAAAAAATATTATTTCAGCCAGGATGTTTCAAAACCGACAAATATTCGACGCGCAGTATGTCTGAACTGGAAATTTTAAGATTAACACAAAAATATTATTACTAAGCTTTAGCAAGATCCGCTTTAGATCGCATTTGGTGTTTTCTAATCTTGTTTCAAACTTTGAACTTTCGCTATATCTCGTTTAGATTTTCATGTAAACATTATCAAATGTGCCGATATTTTTTTGATGTTATGATTAGGATTATGAAGTCTTTCATGATAGTAAAGATGTTACATAATACCCAGTAAGAAATGATCGATGTCAAATCGACGTCAAATTGATGGCTATTTCTCATTGAGTATGACTCAGCTTTCAATATAGATATTATTCTGCTATCATATCAATAATAGATAAAACGCTATAGTTGCTGCAAAACAGTTTTATTTTTCTATACTTTTTTATATTAAGACGTTTACTTTATTTATAACATGCTTGATTTTATTTTATCGAATACAAGCATTTTCTCTTGGCCTTTATCAAGTTCAGAAAATAATGAATTATTTCTCTAATTCTTTCTTTACGCAAAAGATCCTTGCCAGCAGGAGCATAAAGTAGAAGAGCCGATGTATAAATACATATTTTTAATAAAAATTCTCAAATTATGTAAATAGAAGAAGAGACAAATTTTATCTATTCGATTGTAATTTAGAAAATGTTTTGCGTAAAACATTTTATCTCTTTAAACGTAAACGTTAGACGTTTTAATTATTTATTTTATACATATGGGGCCGTCCACATATTACGTAAACATATTTTTGGCTATTTTTTATCCCCTCCCCCTCCTCCATGTAAGCAAGTGTCAGAATTTATGAAACTCCCTTCCCCCCTAATTACGTAAGATTTTTCCAATTATGCTCGATGTAAAGTTAATATTGTTCGTTTTTCATGACAGCAGCAGACATGAAAAATCTTACGTAAGAATATGTACGATCCTCTCCCATGTAATCATTTGTCAGAATTTGACTGACCCTCCCTCCCCCCCCCCAGTTATCCTTACGTAATATATGGACAGCCCCTATATTTTGCAATATAAATATAATTTCTTTTAATATATAATTTAAGCTTATGTGCACTTATTTAAAAGGCGTGTTACTTTATAAAGAAGTTAAATTCTCTTCATGATTGCAATCGAGAATGAATTGTTCCGTCAAGGCTGTTGAATTATATAGTTTGCTGCGGATTCATGTTATCATCGCTGTTTACTGCAGATGGCGCAATCACTTTTAGTGTTGATCTATTGGTTATTTGATGATTCCAAAGCTAGCACGTATGAACTTCACGCGTGACAGTATATCGTATCTCCGCGACAAGAATCTATCTGCAGTGGACAAAACTTTTGATTCATTGTCATTACGATGGAGAACGAACGTAATTATGGTGAGAGTGTAATACACGGTGTGCAAGAATTGACCAGCGAGGACAAGAAGTATGCGGCGGAACATTTGAACGAAACCGATGAAAATAGAGAGGACGCCATCGCAAAAATTAGATGTTGGACCGAGAACGAATTATGCATACGAACCGGTAAAAATAAGTGCGGTCTCACGCGTTGAAATATTATTCAATGAAGTTCAATTATGTTTTATTATTGCCGGGGCAAATACGCTTAATTGTCTTTATCAGAGACATGTTAAGGTCGCGTTCCGCTTTTGGCGCTTACAGCGTTAACGGAATCATTTATTCTTATTATTTATTAAATGTTAACAGGAACGAATTATGTTCACGGCGTGTGAGCGTTAAAACGGAACGCAGGCTGTAAATCTTGTCTAATGCTTATCTTGCAATTTATTTTTGATTGCGCGATAAAAGAAAAGACAAAAAATTATGTAATAAAGTGTCTGATTTTTTTATTGGAAACAAAAACAGCAGTCTAAAATCTTTCGATAATTAAAAATAAGGAAAAAATAAAAACTCGATAAAAAGATTTATATGAAAAATTTTATGATCGTCTTATTGCATTACGTCATTTTCTGAATAGTTTTTTGATGATTTGGTTTATTTATTTCTTCTTGCCGCCAATACAGTTCTTATTTCTTCTTCTAATTGGAAAAGCAAAAAAATGTGCTCGTGCATTTATTATAGATACATATTAAACATTCCTTAAAATCATATTGCTCTATATATATACATTCAGAAAAACATATTTTAATTTGTAAGACCTTATAAGTATGAACTGGCAATGGAAATAAATCCGATCGAATCCGTTCTTCTCTTTCTAAATATCCGGAAGTACGTTTTGCGCATGTTGACACATATATACATTAGAAGTATTCTGATTGGTACACTCTCATTATGCTTACATTGGTTGTGTCATAGCACGTAATCAACCCAGCCATATACATATATGTATGTTTCACTGACATGCACAATATATATTTCCGGACACAATGAAAAAGAAAACCTACTAAAAAGTATAATACATTTCCCTTTTTAATCTTCTCCGAACAGTCCTTCTTACAAAAACTATAGCACACTGCCAGTCCATACTTATATATGTTCTATGATAATATCTAATAACAGATTTAGCACTGTAGCTTTTTATTTGGAGAGAACTCTTAATTTTTATGTAGATAATTATCTTATCTTGCAATTCTTGAGAGTCTGCAAGTTTAACCTTGAGAAAACTAAGAATAGAATGCAAAACTATTATAAACAACGATCCGCCTTACCGGATTGGTACATGAATAAGGATCCGTTTCAACCGGAACTACAGGAGATGCTTGATATGGGGTAACAATCACTTTCGGAGTATATATATGTATAATTTAAATTTAAATAAAATCTCTCTACTACTCTAATACCGGAAACTTAGATTATCTAATTTAAAATGATTTACTTCTATTTTATATTTTATAAAACATTTTATTAAAAATATTTGTGCACAATTACATGCATCGCTGTAAAACTAAGATTGACTTCTACAAATGATTTTAAAATATTTGGTTTAGGGTGTGTTTGCCTCTGCGGAAACTGGATAGTCAAGGAAGATTGGTTTTCATCGTACGCCTTTTCCAACATGATCCAACAATACACAAACTAACTGACTTAATTAAGGTAAAAATTGAAATCGGAAATAATGATGTATTTCTAATGTCGTCTTGATAAAATATATCCTATTGTTTTTCATCGATTTTATCAGGTCTTTATGGCATTGTTAGATCTAACAATGAGGAATAACGCCACAGCATCTATATATGGTTTCGCATTGTACGTTGACATGACTAATCCAACAGTCCGTCACATAAGTCAAATTTCACCTCTATTAATATGGAATGGAATACACGCACTCCAGAGCTGCTTTCCTATAAGAATGGGGTCGTTAAACTATTGCAACACCCCTCCAATTGTTAATGGTATCATCAAGATTGCGAGAGCTTGCATGACAGAGAAACTGAAAAAGAGATTTCACGTCTATCCACACATGTTGCGGAGTTGTTTTAAGGATATTCCATCAGATATCTTGCCAATTGAGTATGGCGGCACTGATGGTACAATTCAGGAATTAACTGGTAATAGTAAAAATTATTGCCGAAAAAAAATAAACTTTTGAGTAATCGCTTAAATAATCAATAAAAGCTAACAAAATTATCGATTTCTAAAATGTACATGAGAAGTATATGATTCGCATAAACATTCAATTCAATATATATAATATGAACATTTACTTTTGCAGATTATTGGAAGAAATTGGTCGAAAATAATCGCGACTGGATTATGAGTAATGAGAATAATCAAATCTATACACTACATACCAATACACTACATACCAATAATATTTTCGAGCAGTGAATTCAGAAAAGGTAATAAATATTTGTTCATACGACATGGGGTCGGATGTATTTATTATAATATTACGTAATTTAATGTCGAATTTTATTTGTTTTATGAATTTTGGAAAAAATCATCTTGCTTTCTCTTTTTGTTGCATAAGGTGATTCATTCTATCGGTGGCATAATACGAGTGAAAAGATAAAAGATAAAATTAAGGAAAGATAATAGTGTAAGTTTATGTTACTAAAAGTTATATGAATGAATAAGAAATATATCTCTTCTCACTGTCTATGAAACTTTATTTCTTCTATATTGTATATTTTTGTAGACATATTTTAATGAATACTGTTTTATATGTCTAATCAATTTGTTATTATATGTATAATGTGTAAATAATAATCTACATAAATATACCTGTTCACATGAAAATAAATTGTATTTAGTATTATATTTGTTATAATTTTATTTAAAAAGTCAAAGATACATATTATAAAAATTATAGAAAGCTTTTTTTAAATTGGTACATTTTCCAGAGAACAGAGATAACAATTATTATAGATAATTTTGTAACTAAGGATTTTTGAATCTGCTGTAAATCTGTAAACGATACAATTACTAATGCTGTTTTGTTGTGAAATAATTTTTTGAAAATCACATACAGATTTTGAAAATTATACTAACGATCTCGTTTATTATTAAGTATGCGTCACAGATTAAACTTTGCCTCCATAATTGGAATAGCAAATGCAAATTCTATGTTTTTTATCGTCGCAATAGCAAAGTCGTACATCAACTTAATATGAATTACTGTTATTTGTTACGAAACAGATTTATCTTTTTATATATGCATTAAGGCATGCGTGTAATTCTTCTCATCAAGTGCGAATTTATGGAGAAATTTATGAAGGGAGCCATTAGAAAATTTCTCAAAAAATAAATAATACGAGAAAACAATTAAATTTTTTATAGTACACTTAAATTTATTAATTTATTGGATACAGATAGCACTTCTTCTTAATCTTTACAAATTTCGAAAAAAATGAACCATTTCTCTTTTGTTACGCAAATGATCTTGCCAGTAGTATACTGTATATGTAATGTGAATTGTGAATTATATGCTAAATAAGTACAGCTATTATTATGTAGACTCGAACCACATCTATTTTTCATGTTATGATTTTATCAGAACAATGTCAGAAAATGAATGTAGCTACTTTAATAATAGCCATGTTAAAAATATGGTGTGCTAGTGTAGGGGGATTCTAACGGTCCCAAAAGGGCTTTAAAAGGCCAAAGGCCGAGATGACTGCTCTCATGCTTTTCTCTACTGTTATACTACTTAATATTGTATATTTATGCACCCAGTACACAATGAGTACATTAGACAGACAAAACAGATTAGTGAGCGCTCTGCGGTAATTCTTTTATATAATTGGCTTTGCCTTTAGTTCTTCACTGGATCTGAGTGAATAAATCAAAAATAACAAAAAATCAATGAGCCTTCACTGATCTGTTTTGTTTGATAAATGTGAACAATGTGCATATAAATATATTAGGCAGTATAACAGATTGCGCAGCAGCTTACAGGGACAGGCGCAGTTCAGTAAGTAATGAGAATTTAGTATTTAATTTAGTTTTTAGTGTTTTTTTAAATTTTTACTATTACTGAATTGTGTCTGCCCCTGCAAAGTTTACCGCGCAACCCGTCAAACTGCCTAGTATGTATGTACAACATTCGTGATATATACGTTCTTAATAGATAATACGGTAGTGACGGGACACCCTGTATACATACATGCGCGATGAAGTATGCGCATTGATGCGTATATACTATGCTTATTGTTAGTTATATAATGGCCCAGTTTACTCCGAGCATTTGACACTTGTATTAACTAGTACCTTATTCTAGCAAATTTTCTTAATTTCGACGATGCATGTAAACGTATACATGATATGTGGTATTTAATTAATCATCTTATTAATGCATAGTGTATCAGTTTAGTACATCATTCTTTAAATGCATTGCAGAAATTAAAACAATTTAATAGCAAGTTTATATAGTTAGTACGCGTATTAAGTGCTCGGCGTCTAGGCCAATGTTAAGGATAGCTGACTCAGCTGTTGAGATGATATGGCCATCTTACATTCCACAATGCTCAACTTTTCCCCTCCATAGCGACTTGCGTACATAAATTTTTCAGGCTAATCTGGGGAGCTAGCGCTAGCAATCAAGCAGTGGCTGTAGTAGTTGCTAGTAGTCTGGTGTACTATAGAAGTCTGTGATTATTTGATGATTCCAACGAGCACGTATAAACCTGACACGTAATAGTAAATTGTATCTGCGCGATAAGAATCCTTCCGTCATCAGTGAACGAAGCTACTTATTCATTGTCATTACGATGGGAAACGAACGTAATTATGGTGACAGCATAGTGCACGATTTGCAAGAATTAACCAGCGAAGATAAAAAATATGCGGCGGAACATTTAACGGAAACCGATGAAAATAGAGAGGACGCCATCGCGGAAATTAGATGTTGGATCGAGGACGAGTTGCGCATTCAAATCGGTAAAAATGACAGCGGTTGAAACACGTTAAAATATCATTCAATTATGTTTTATTACTTCCGGAGCAATAACACGTTTAATTGTTGTTAATCGGCTTGACGTTAAGGCTACATTCTGTATTTCTTTTGGCGTTTACAGCGATAACGGAATCATTAATTTTTATTATTTATAAAATGTTAAACAAGGACGAATTATGCTCACAGCGCGTGAGTGTTAAAATGCTGCCTAAATCTGATGCTTATCTTGTTGAATTCAATCTTGATCGCGCAAAAAGAGAAAAGACAAAAAATATTGTAACATTTATGTCTGACTTTTTCATTGAAAAGTAAAGCAGCAGTCTAAAAAAAAAAATTTAATAAATAAAAATAAATGAGGAAAAGACAAAAACTTGATAAAAAATTTATTTGAAAAGTATTGTTTGTGATCGTCCTATTGCATATCGCCATTTTTTGAATAATTTTTCGATTGACTTTATTTATCTTATTATTTTCCTTTTTTAATCGAAAAAATAAAAAAATGTGCTTATACATTTGGACATTAGACATTTCTTAAAATCATGTTGGTCTATACACACATTTAGAATAACATACTTAATTTATCAACAGTTCGAATATAATAAGCTATAATAAGCTAATTATACTTAATTTAATTTGTAATGCCCATAGACTTTATAAGTATGGGCTAGCAATAAAAGCAGAGTCATGTCCGTACTTCTTTTTCTGTAAATGTCCGGAAGTACGTTTCATGTATGTTGACACATATTATTACATATGTTATATTCTGGTACATTTTAATTACGCTCGCATTGATTGTGTCGATCAGCATGTGATCATATATATATATGCGCGCTATATATTTCATTGAAATGTGCAGTGTATATGTTTGGACACTTTGAGGAAGAGAAACTACTATAATATACCGTACAGTATGATCTAACCTCCTCCGACGCTACTTCATATACAGAAATACTTATAGCACATTGCTAGTCCGTATAAGGTCTTTGGTAATACTTAATAATAGATTTAGCACTGCTTTGTAGCTTTTTATTTGGAATTATTTTGAAGAGAATTCTTAATTTGTATACAGATAATTTTCTTATCCTGCGATTTTTGAGAGTTGGCAAGTTTAATCTCGAGAAAACTAAAACCAGGATACAAAACTATTGTAAGCAGCGATCCGCTTTACCTGAATGGTACCTGAATAAGGATCCGTTTCAACCGGAATTACAGGAGTTGCTTGATATAGGGTAACAATCGCATTGTTTTTGAAATGTATTATAATTTAAACGTATTATAATTTAAAAGAAATCTCTCTTCTACTTTAATTATCTAAAAATAACATAGATCAGATTTCAAATGATTTACTGTGAAGTATTTTGTAAAGGATTCCATGCATTTTAGGCGATTTGGAAAGCACGCAGGAATTGTTTTTTTTTTTCAATTTTACTTGAATCCGACAATTATTTAGTTAAAATAGCTTTAACATTTGGAAAATATAATTTTGGGATACATTTTGATAGAACAAGCAATAGTTAATTTTATTATTTTGTCGAGCTACGTCTGCGAATTTCTTTGTTTTTACAAAACTTCGATGTTACCTATATACGCCCTTATATGCCCTATTGCTCTATATATACTTTCTCATCAGGGCTTGAGAAATCTGCAAGTTACCTTAAGTTATGTAGACATTTTAACTTTTATATCCAAATATTCAAATATCTTGGAATAAAAGATGTGGAAAAATAATGAACAATAATTTACGACTTCTTTCTAAACTATAATAATTATTACTACCAACTTTTCTTTTAATTATGGAGGTTACAATATGCATTTAATATCACTTTATTCTGGCAAAACTCAATTCTTTTATATATTAATTTATATTTATTTTTATAAATATAAATTTTATTAATAATTCCAATTTGATCAATGAAGATCAACAGTGAATTTTTTTATTTTTTATTTATAAAGATTGGATAGAAAACATTCCAAATTGCAACTAATTTTTATGACAAATTATTTAAATTTTTGTCAACTTATATTACTTCTATTTTATATTTTGGCAAAAATATTTTATTACAAATTTTTTTGCACAATTAGATGCATCGCTGTAAAGTTAACATTGACTTCTGCAAAAGATTTTAAAATATATTATTGTTTAGGGTGTGTTTGCCTCTGCGAAAACTGGATAGTCGAGGAAGATTGGTTCTCATCGTACGCTACACTCGACATGACCCGACAATACACAAATTAACTGACGTAATTAAGGTAAAAATTGGAACCACAAATAACGTGTTTCTGATTCCGTGAAAATATGTATCCCATTGTTTCCAAACGGACGATTATTTTTTCAGATAATTGTGACAATGCTAGAGCTAACGATGAGGAATAACGCCACAGCATCTGTATATGGTATCACACTGTTTCTTGACATGGTCAATCTATCAATCCGTCACGTAGCTAAAATGTCACCTTATGTAATATGGAATGGAGTACACGCGTGGAAGAATTGCTATCCTATAAGGGTGCAATCGATGAACTTTATCAATGCGCCGACAATTTTCGATGGTATTGCCAGAATTATGAAATCTTTCCTAACGGAGAAGATGAAGAACAGATTTCACGTTTACTCACACATGTCGCTGAGCTGCTTTAAGGATGTCCCAAGAGATATCTTGCCAATCGAGTATGGGGGAACTGATGGTACACTTCAGGAATTAACTGGTAATAATAAAAACTAAAACGTATTAGCGAAGAAAAAGTAAATTTTTGACAGCAATTGTTCAATTAATCAATAAAAGCTAAGAAATCACTGAATTCTAAAATGTACATGTACTTGTACTAGTTTGACTTGTTGCATAATTATTTAATTTAATGTAGGTAATATAAACTTGTAAATTTAATTTTGCAGATTATTGGAAGAAATTGGTCGAACAGAATCGTGACTGGATTATGAGTGATGAAAATGTTAAAATCGAAGGTAAAAGTTGATAACAACGGTCTTAGCCCCAATGATTTAGATCTTAATCAGAGAGAAACCCGAGAGAGGAGCCCATGGCAGCCTTTTAATGAAACGAAAGAATCTAAGAAACGACGAACCATCGTTATTTTTATAATCGGCGACGGTAATCCCAGATAGCACACAGAGAATTTATACAGAGATAAAACAAACCAAAAGAATTATTAGTATATATTCAGTCTATTTTAGAAAAAGAATTCTTTTTGAATCTGAAATTAACTCAGAATTAGTGACATATAACTGAGTTTTCTCATTATCTGGGAACCCAGTGAAAAATGACCTTTAATTCGCCAGCTGTATCGAATTGGCGATCATTTCTCACTGGGTGCAATGGATACTCGGTTAGCTTCCCCGTCTTTAAACTTATAATTAATTAATTAACTAGTATATAATTAATTTTTAAATCTTCGGAGTACTGAGCCCTTCCACAACGACAAGGTCGAGTACCCTAGTAAAAAAGAAAGTGCAGAATTAAGAGAAAGTCGCAAATTAACTGAAATGTAGTAGTGTCAGTGCTATAACAGCAGTGCCACTACTACATTTTAGTATAGTGTTATCACTGCACTAGTAGTTCTTTTTTACGAGGGTTGGAAGGGACGATATCTAAAGATATCCGAAAACTTAATTATAGTTCACATGTTCTGAAATAAACTCTACATAATTTATTCATTGCATTTTGGATATTTTTTAATGAGTGAATTGTTACCGTGAATTGTAATCCAGTATATTTACGAATATGTAGAGCATGCAAATTTTAAAAGAATGCTTTGTAGATTAATAATCCTATAAATCTTATGATAATGCAATGATGATTATATTAAAAAAATTACTCCCAAAAAGAATTATACCATAAAAAGTAAAAATTACCTGCAATGATGGTTACTCCGTCGCCATAAAGGCGCCCACCGAATTATAATGGCGCCCGCCGTATTAATGGCGCGTGCATACCGTGCACTGCTGCGGAGCGGCAGCGTCGCCACAATTAGTATTAATTATATTGCATAGAAAACCGCTGTGATTGACTAAAGATTAGCAAAGTAGAATAGATAAAAATTTTAAGTACTCTATGATATATATAAATAGAATAATAAATAAGATTTAATTTAAATTT
>NW_012029415.1:384538-398080 GCF_000956235.1 Wasmannia auropunctata | reverse complement strand
AGTTAAATTTCATTGTTATATTTAAAAATAACTATAATGTCTTAGTTAAAAATAACTATTTATTAAGTAGGAGCAGTGGCGACTTAAATAAAGTTTAGTTTGACGCTATAAATATAACAGTGCATTATTATTAATTAACAACAACGTTCGCGTGCTCCGGAAAGTTCGTTCAAATAGGCGCAGAAATTTTACAGTCTTCTACTTAATTAATAAAAACGATCAAGAGCTCCGAAACGCTAACGTTTAAATAAGCGCGAATATTTAACAATTTTATGATTAATTAATTACAACATTCACGATATCTGGGCGTTTAAATAAGCACGGAAATTTTATTGTCCTATATATTTAATTAACAAAGACGATGGCAAGCTCCGAAACGTGATAGTTTAAATAGGCGCGAGATATTTAATACTCTTATTATTAATTAATTATAACGTTTGCGATATCCGGAAAGTGATAGTTTGAATGGGCGCAAAAAATTTAACAATCTGATTATTAATTATCAAAGACGTTCGCAAGTCAGAACGTAATCGTTTAAACGGGCGCGAGAAATTCAACAGTCTTATTTATAATTAACAAAGATGATCGCGAGCCCCGAAACGCGATTGTTTAAATAGACGCGAGATATTTCTCAATTTTATGATTAATTAATTACAACGTTCACGATATTCGGAATTTGGTCGTTTAAATGGGCGCGAGAAATTCAACAGTCTCATTTATAATTAACATAGATGATCGCGTGCCCCGAAACGCGATCGTTTAAATAGGCGCGAGATATTTATCAATTTTATTATTAAGTAATTACCTGCAAATTATGAAAATAAAAGAAGAGAGAGAAATTTAATCTATTCGGTTGTAATTAAAAAAAATTTTTACGTAAAAACATTTTATCTTTTTAAATATAAATGTTAAACGTCTTTACTTTTTATTTTGTGAGCTGTAACTATAATCTTTCAATATAATTTTAACTCATATGCAGTTCATTTAAAAGGCTAAGTGTGCTCCCTTACAATAATTTAAATGTTAAAGTTTTCGAATAGTAAGTTTTATCAAGGTCATCAAACTATATTATATTGTTGTCAGCTGCAGATCGCGCAATTTCTGATTAATCATTCAATGATTCCAAAGAGCATCGAAGATTCTAAAATTAAATCACGAGAAGAGTGCACATTTTTATTCGTTATCTCTGTAGTATTATATATGATACTCATCGTGAGAGTATATATCATATTTCCGCGACACGAATCCATTCACAGTCGGCAAAGCTTCTTACTCATTGTCATCACGATGGGGAGCAAACGCTATAGTGACAGCATAGTGCATCACGTTTTGCAAGAGATGACCAGCGAGGATAAGAAATATGCGGCGGCATATTTGAACGAGACTGATGAAATTAGAGAGAAAGCCATCGCGGAAATTAGACGCTGGATTGAGGACCAATTGCGTATACAAATAGGTAAAAATGACAGTGAATAGCGTCGAAATATCAGTCAATATAATTCAATGATTTATTACTTCCGGAGCAAAAATACGCTTAATCGGCGTGACGTTAAGTCTAATGCTTACCATGATCGTGTAATAAAAGAAAAGACGAAAAATATTGTAACAAAATATTTGACTACTTTACTGAAAACAAAAAATAACAGTCTATAAGTCTCAATAAGTAAAAATAAATTACAAAAAAAATAAAAACTCAATTTAAAAAAATATATAAAAAAGTGCGTGATCGTCCTATTGCATTTCGCTATGTTCTGAATAATTTTCGATTGATTTGGTTTTTTCTTACTCTAATCCAAAAAGCAAAAGGTGTGCTTATTCATTTATACATTAGATATTTTTTAAAATTTTATTGTTGTATATGTACATTTAGAAAAACATAATTTATTTTGTAATACCTAATAATAGATTTAGTACTGCTTTGTAACTTTTTATTCGAAGATAATTTTGAATTTATATCTAGATGATTTCCTTATCCTGCGATTCTTGAGAGTCTGCAAATTTAATCTCGAGAAAACTAAGATTAGGATGCAAAATTATTATAAGCAGCGATCCAACTTACCGGAATGGTATATTATTAAGGATCTGTTTCAACCAAAACTACAGGAATTGATTGATATGGGGTAATAGCTACTGTCTCAAAATAAATGTATAATTTAATTAAAATTTCTCTTCTACTTTAATACCGAGAAATAACTTAGATTATCTAATTTAAAATGATTTATCGTAAAGTATTTTATAAATTTTTGCAGTGTAATAATTATTAATGCCAATTTTTCTTTTATAAGAAGAGATTGCAACATTGCAGTTAATAGCAAAAAATGATTCTTTTATGTATATTAAGTTATTATAATAAATATAAATTTTATTAGTATTTCCAATTTGATCAGTGAGGATCAATAGTGTGTTTTTTATTTTTATTTATACGGATTGGATACAAATAAAAGAAAACTTTATGAATTGCAACTTTAATTTTTTTGTCAAATTGTTTTTAGATTCTAAATTTTTTATCAATTCTTTTATATGATTCCAATTTTATATTTTAGTAAAAATACTTTATTAAAAATTTTTCAACAAAATTAGATACATTGCTGTAAAACTAAGGTTGATTGTGAATGATTCTGAAATATTTCGTTTAGGTTGATCTTACCTCTGCAGAAACCGGATAGTCAAGGAAGATTGGTTTTCATTGTACGCTGTACTCGATTTGATCCGACAACACATGAACTATCGGATTTTATTAAGGTAAAAATTAGAATAGGAAATAACGCTCAAACGATGTGTTTGTGACTGACGTCCTGGCAAAATATTTATTATTGTTTCTCAACGGACGATTATTTCATCAGATCGGTGTAATGTTAGCAGAACTAACAATGAAGAATAACACTACTGCATCTGTGTATGGTTGCGCAATATACGTTGACGTGGTCAATCCAACAGTACGGCACATAGCTCTATGCCAACCTCATATATTTATGAATGTAGTACACGCGTGGCAGAGTTGCTATCCTATAAGGGTACAATCGATAAACTTTATCAACACGCCGACATTTGTCGACCATATTGTCAGGCTTATGAAATCTTTTATGACAGAGAAGATGAAGAACAGATTTCACGTTTACTCACACATGTCACTGAGCTGTTTTAAGGATGTTCCAGCAGATATCTTGCCAATCGAATATGGCGGTGCTGATGGTACAATTCAGGAATTAACTGGTAATAAGAGCAAGTACCGGTTAAAAAAAATTTCTAACAGTATAATCGTTTAAATAATTAGTAAATGCTAAGAATTCACAAAATTAAAAAATGTATATAAAGTTGTTTAAACTCGAATAATTATTTAATTTACTATATTTAACTTAAACATTTACTTCTGCAGATTATTGGAAGAAATTAGTCGAAGAGAATCACGACTGGATTATGAATGATGAGCATGACAAAATCGAATATAGTACATACCTGTAACATTTTAAAGCAGTGAATTTAGAATCAGTAACAAATGTTTGTTTGTAAGACATGGTTGGATGTATTTATTATAACATATTACCGTAATATTAGTCGAATTTTGTTTGTTTTATGAATTTTGGAGGAATAAATCATCTTCCTTTCTCTTTTACTGCATTTGGTTCTATCGAAAGCATAATATAATATAATAGAACGGATACCCAGTAAGACATGATCGCCAATTCGATATCGAATCGATACAGTGATTTCGACGTCAATTCGACATCAAACTGAAGTTCATTTCTTACTGGATAAAATATAATATTTTTAGGAAAGATAATAGTTTTTGTATTATTGTAAGTTACATAGACAATAAAAAAATATATCTTTTTCCACTTTATATTAAAAATCTAGTTTGTTTCTTCTGTATTATATATTTTGTACACATATTTTATTGTCTATTTTATATAATCAATATGCTATTATGTGTATGATATGTAAATAAAAATATACGTAACTAAACCTGTACACAAATTGTATTTCGTATTTAATTTAAAACGTCAAAAATACATATTATAAAAATATAGTAATTAACCTATTTCTTAATTAGCACATTTCCTTATAGAGAATAAAGATAAATTTGCCACTAAAGATTTTTTAAATCCGTTTTTATTATCCACTACAAATGATATATGATGAATGATATATGATGAATTATCGATGCTAATGTCGTGAAAATAATAATAAGATTCATATAGATTTAGAAGATTATTCTGTCAATCTCGTTTATTATTAATTATATACGGGTCGTGAGTCAAACTGCATTCTTATAATTTGCAGACACAAGTTTTATTATTGTCACTATATAGCAAAGTCATGTCTACATAACATCAACTATCAATACAGATAAAACATTATATGCTGCAAAGATTTATCTTTTATTATGGTTTTGCATTATAAGATACCGTGTGTCATTTTTTTCACTAGAGGCACGTTTCAGGAGCGTGCTGTCAGTGTTATCGCATTATTCTTTATCATTTATTAAACGGAAAACAAGGATAGAATGATGCGATAGCGCTGACAGCGTGCTTCCTGAATGCATCTTAAGTGCGAATTTATGAAAGAATTCATTCAAAGATTTTCTAAAAAATGAGTAATGCCAGCTCTAGGAAACGATTATTTTATGTTGTACATACTTTATTAATATATTTTGTTTTACTTTATCGAATGTGAGCCGCACTTTCTCTTAACTTTTATGAGTCTCGAAAATAAATCAATCTTTGCTCTTTTGATACGGAAAAGTTATTAGAAACATAATGCAGAAGAGAATGTACGAGAGTTTCTTAATACAAATTTTTTATATTCTCAAATCATGTAAATTAGAAGAGAGAAAAGTTTAATTGTTTGTAATTAAAAAAATGTTTTACGTAACATATTTTATCTTTTTATAAATAAATATTAATTGATTTATTCCAAATATTCGCTTGAATCGACTGCGAAATGTTCAAACTAATTGTAAGATGAGAATCAGGGAATGCAAAATATCCAAGCAGAATATCTATGTGTGAACTTACAATTTCCAGTTAAAGCAATTAACTCCGCGTCAAATACTTTGTCGGTCTTTAATATATCTCTAAACTGAATCGAGATTAAGTAATATTACAATTAAGTTGACAAGCAATTTAATAATTTTGATGTTAATGAGCATATTTTAAATCCTGAAAAATAACTTACTGCGAAAAATATCACCACAACCAGAATTTGAATCTGAACTTCTTTGGTATTTGGGCGGATGTCTTCCGTTTAACTATTGAAGCACGTTATTTATTTCATATGTATAATTTATAATCAATGATATAACTATAATCTTTCAATATAATTCTAATTTCTAGCTCATACATACGTACTTTATTTAAAAGGCTAAGAGTGCTATTATATAAAGAATTTAGAAGTTGAAGTTTCTTCACGACTGTTAAGAACGGATAGTTTATTTTCCATCGAGCACATCGAACTATTTTACATCGTTGTTTATTGCAGATAGCGCAATTTCTGATTAGTTATTCGATAATTCGAAAGAATAATAAACGCATGCTATTCCAGTGTTATATAAACGTTATTGCAATTATCGCTGGTCGTAATTTCACGCGTCACAGTGGTTATCGCATCTCCGCGGCTTGAAATCACAAATCTTTCCATAGTGGAAGCTTCTTGTTCACTGCCATTATGATGGCGAACGAACGCAATTATAACGACAGTGTAGTGCATGTTCTGCAAGAACTGACCAGTGAGGATAAAAAATATGCGGCGGCACATTTGAACGAAACCGATGAAACTAGAAAAAATGCCGTCGCGGAAATTCGACGCTGGTGCGAGGACGAATTGCGCGTACGAATCGGTAAATATGACAATGATTCTACACGTTGAAATATCATTCAGTGCGTTGAAATTCAATTACAGTTTATTATTCCGGAGCAATAATACACAAAATTTAGTCTAAGTCAAATCTAGTCTTTAAATTAGTCTTAAACCGGCGTGTTAAATCCGATGCCTCGTTGAATTCACATCACTGAGAGCGTCAGCTTCAGAGGGAATGTTGCTGAAATTATAGATGCTGGGCCGAAGACGAATTGTACATAAGAATCGGTAAAAATTACAGCTGCTCTATACGTTGAAAAATCATTCACTGAAATTCAATTATGATTTATACTTCCAGAGCAATAATAAGTTTAATTTAGCCTTGAATTGGCGTGATGTTAAGTCTGATGCTTACATTGTTGAATTCATTCTTGATCGCGCAATAAAAAAAAAAGATGGAAAAAAATATCTGACTTCTTTATCGAAAACAACAGCAACAGTGATTTAAAAGTCTTGATAAGTAAAAATAAATGAAGAAAAAAATAAAAACTCAATAAAAAATTTATATAAAAAAAGATGTGATTGTGTTATTGCATTTCGACACTTTTTAAATTGTTTTTGATTGACTTGATTAATAAAAGAAAATTTTTTTTCTATTAATTAAAAAGGCAAAAAGATGTGTGCTCATACATTTAGATATTAGACATTTCTTAAAATCATACTGCTCTATATTTATAAAAACTCAATTTAATTTGTAATACCTAATATAATAGCCGCAGCACTGCTTTATAGCAGCTTTTTATTTAAATTTATTTTTTAATTTGTATACAGATGATTTTCTTATCCTGAGATTTTTGAGAGTGTGCGCATTTAACCTCAAGGATACTAAAACTAGGATGCGAAACTATTATAAGCAGCGATTCAACTTTCCAGACTGGTACATGAATAAGGATCCATTTCGGCCGGAATTGCAGGAGCTGCTTGATTCTGGGTAAAGGCCACTATTTCGGAGAGTACATAAATGCAATTTAAATAAAATCTCTTCTCTACTCTAGTACTGTTAGCTGAAAAACGTCGCATCTCAGATTATCCAGTAATTTATCATAAAATTTCATAAATTTTCGTAGTAATTATTATCGCTGATTTTTTTTAACAATGTAGTAACAACATTGCAGTTAATCAAACTTTACTTATAAAGCTCAATTATGTTAGTTTATTTTTATTATAATAAATTATATATTTTTTATTAACAATTTCCGTTTGTTTGAAATGAGGATCGGTAATGAGTTTGTCTTTATTTTTTGTTTATTTTAAATACATAACAGATAATTTTAAAAAATCGCAACTTTAATTTTTGTGATAAACTCTTTCAATTTTCGTCAACTTACTTATATTACTCCTGTTTCATATTTTAATAAGAATACTTTATTAAAAATTATTGTGCACAATTAGATCGCTGAAAAAAACTAAGACTTCTGCGAATGATTCTGAAATATTTCGTTCAGGTTATTTTTGCCTCTGCGGAAAGTGGATAGTCGAGGAAGATTGGTTATCATCTCACATGCTACTCGATATGATCCAACAAGACATAAACCATCGGACTTTTATAAGGTAAAAATTAGAATAGCAAGTAAGCTCAAACAATTTATTTGTGATTGATGTTATGACAAAATATTTTCCATTGTTTCTTAATGGATGATTATTTTAGATCGGTTTGATGTTGGCAGAGCTAGCGATAAAGAATAACCCCACAGCATCTGTGTATGGTTACGTATTGTTCATTGATGTGGACAATTTAACAATACGTCATGTTACTCAATTTCGACCTTACATACTGGATATAATACACGCGTGGCAGAATTGCGTTCCTATAAGGTGGCAATCAATAAACATTCTCAACGCACCGATCATTTTCGATATTACCATCAGGATTATGAAATCTTTCATGACGATTGAGATGAAGAATAGATTTCACGTCTATCGGCACATGTTGCAGAGCTGTTTTGAAGATGTTCCAGCTGATATCTTGCCATTCGAATATGGCGGTACTGGTAGTACAATTCGGGAATTAACTGGTAATTATGATAAATTAAAACAGAATACATCTGACGATTTTAGTGGATAATAAAAGATCATTTTTATCAAGCATTTATATGCGAAAAAAAAACTTGTCATAATTAATTAAGACAAACAATCATTTAAGCAATAATTAATAAAAGTTAAGAATTCATGCACCAGATTCTGAAATGTACATAGAGTATACTTGTTTAGACTCGTAATATAATCATTTAGTTCAACACATATAAACATTTATTTTTACAGATTATTGGAAGAAATTGATTGAAGAGAATCGCGATTGGATTATGAGTGATGAGAATGGTAAGATTGAATAAGATATTGAAGCAGTGGATTTAAAATTGGCAAAAGATATTAATGCTCGAAGAAGAGACATGTTTGTATTTATAATAGTAATGTAAGTCGGACTTTGTTTTAAGAATTTAGTGGAAAAAAATTATTATATGGTGATTTTATCGGTGGTATAATATGAGTGAAAGGATAAAATATAAAATTTTTATATAGAAAAGACAATACTTAGTTTTTATTATTAACTCATAAATGGCACCTCTCTTTTGAGCATCCATAAAGAACACCTGGATGCAAATTCACACCAAACGTTTTTAATGTTTATATTTTTTGAAAATATACAGCGCAATTAAAGTAAAACATGTGTTTTTGAATGTAAAATTTTCTGATGATCAATTGATATTAAAATTTTGAAAAAATGCTATTTTGTTTAAAACTGCGTTTTATAAAAGCAACTTTGGAAAAAATACTTTTTTAAATAACTGCCATTTTTTTTAGTTTAAAATGAAATGACATAAATTTTTTTGGATTTTGTTAACAAAATGTTATATTTTAAATAAAAAATTTTAATAAATAAAATATAAATAAATGTTTTTCCCCCCGGTAAATTTTTTGGAAGTACAAAAATAAGTGAAATACGCTTATAAAAAACTATTGTATTAATGTGTGTTGTGAAGGTTTACAAAGATAAACTTGAAAATACAAAAATTAAAAATATAAATTGTAAATAATAATAGACATAACTATATCAGTATGATAAATTGTATTTTGCATTTATTTTCTAATTTTATTAAAAATGTCAAAAATACATATTATAAAAAATATAGTGATTAAGCTTTGTCTTAATTGGCACATTTTCTAGAGAGCAAAAATAATAAATATTATTAATAAATTTGCCGAGAGATTTTTGAACTGGAGATTTTTGAATTCGCCATTATTTGCTGCAAATGATACAATTATTGATGCTGATTTGTCGTGAAAATGATAATAAGAATCAGATTGTGAAAATTATACTGTCAATCCGATTTATTATTAATTATATACGGATCACGGGTCAAACTGCGTCTTCATAATTTACAGACGCAAGTTCTTGTTTATGTTTATTATCGTCACGATAGCAAAGTCACTGCATATAATGTTATATAATATGATTTTAGTTATGAATATATGTAGACAAAACGCTAATTGTTGCGAAACAGATCTATCTTTTTATACGTTTTACGTTAAAGCATTGCGCGTAATTTTTCTCGTCAAGTGCAAATTTATGGAGGCTGCCATCAGAAGGTTTTTTCAGAAATGAACAATACCAGGAAATGGTTATTTTATTTAGCACACGTAATTTTATTTTATTGAAGGTTGCACTTCCTCTCGGTCTAAACCGAATTCCGAAAAAATGTATAATTTCTCTTAATCTTTCGTTACACAAAAGATCCATGCCAAGAATTTAATGCAGAAAAATAGTACGAAAGTTTTTAATGAAAATTTTCAGTATTCTCAAATTATGTGAATATAAAAGAGAGAAATTTTATTTATTCTGTTAGAATTTAGAAAATGTTATACGTAAAACATTATATCTCTTTAAATATAAACGTTAAACATTTTAACTTATTTATTTTGTGAGCAATGATATAATTATAATGTTTCAATATAATATAATTTTAGATTATACGTAATTTATTTAAAAGGCTATTTGTGCTACCTTAAAGAATTTAAAAGTTTATGCTTCTTCATAACTATCGAGAATGAATACGTAGTAAGTTTCATCAAGATCATCAGACTATCGTACATTGCTGCAGCTGGCACGATTTCTGATTAAATATTCAATGATTCCAAAGAGCACGATGAATTTATTTGAACACTGCGTCTTACCTGCAGTATTATGTATAAACATCACGGTGACAGCTGTATATCATATTTCCGCGATACGAATAATCCTTCCGTAGTGAACGAAGCTTCTTGTTCACCATCATCACGATGGCGAACGAAAACAATTACAGCGACAGTGTAATACATCATGTTTGGCAAGAGCTGACCAGCGAGGATAAGGAATACGCGGCGACACATTTAAACGAAACCGATGAAATAAGGAAGAACGCTGTCGCGGAAATTAGATGCTGGATCGAAGATGAATTGCGCATACGAATCGGTAAAAATGACAGCGGTCCCATGTGCACTGAAATATCAATTAATGAAATTTTATTACGGTTTACTATTTCCGCAAAAATCATAGTTAATTGTTTTTTAATCGTGTTTTTAAAACTTAATTGTTTTTAATCGTGATGTTAAGTTGATGCTTACTTCGTTGGACTCATTCTTAATCGCACAATAAACAAAAAAAATTGAAAAGTAATGTAACAAAGTGTCTGACTTCTTTATTGAAAACAATAGTAATTTGAAAGTCTCGCTAAAAAATAAACAAAGAAAATAAAAATTCGATAAAAATTTATATAAAAAAATTTGTGATCGTTGCATTTTGCCATTTTGTTCTGAATAGTTTTTCGATTGACTTGATTTATTTCTTCTTTTAATTGAAAACGCAATAAAGTGTATATTTAGATATTAGACATTTATTAAAATTATACTACTCTATATCATTCTATTCTACACATTTATAAAATTATAATTTAATTTGTAATATATCTAATAACATTATATTTAGCACTGCTTTTTATTTAAAGGTAATTCTTAATTTGTATATAGATGATTTTCTTATCTTGCGATTCTTGAGAGTCTGCAAGTTTAACCTCAAGAATACTAAGACCAGGATGCGAAACTATTATAAGCATCGATCCGATTTACCAGACTGGTACATGAATAAAGATCCCTTTCGACCGGAATTGCAAGAGATTCTTGATAGGGGGTAAAAATCACTATTTTGGAGTATATAAATATAATGCATAATTTTAAAAAATCTTTCTTTTACTCTACTATTATTATCCAAGAAGCATCGCATCTTAGATTATCCAATAATTTAGCGTAAAGTTTTATAAGTTTCTGCACCGTAATAATTTTACCGCTAATTTTTTTTTTATACGGAACTATAAAGGAACGATTGTATTAAAAATACGTTTAACATTGCAATTAATAGCATTTTATCGACCAAGTTCAATTCTTTTACATTAATTTATATTTATTATAATAAGTATAAATTTTATTAATAATTACAATTTCATCAAAATGAGGATCAAAAGTGTGCTTCTCTAAATTTTTTATTTATAAAGACTGAATACATAATAAAAAACCTATATAAATTGCAACTTTTATTTTAATGACAAATTATTTAAATTTTTGTTATCCTATATTATTTCTGTTTTATATTTTAGAAAAATATTTTATTCAAATTTTAAAAATGTTTATACACAGTTATATGCATCGCTGTAAACTAAGGTTGATTTTTTATTCTAAAATATAATATAAATATTTTGTTTAGATTAATTTTGCTTCTGCGAAAACCGGATAGTCGAAGAAGATTGGTTGTCATCGTACGTCCTACTCAACTTGACCCGACTATACACAAACTATCTGACTTGATTAAGGTAAAAATTGAAATCGCAAGTAACGATGTATTTCTGACTCATATCATGACAAAATATTTCCCATTGTTTCTCAACGGACGATTATTTCCTCAGATAGGTGCGATGTTGGCAGAACTAATACTGAGGGACAACGTCGTAGCATCTGTGTATGGTTGCACAGTGTTCATTGACGTGGTCAAACCAACAGTACGTCACCTAGCTTTATGTCAACCCCATATCTTGATGAATGTTATACACTCCTTTCAGAGCTGCTATCCTATAAAAATACAATCGATAAATGTTATCAACGCGTCGATATTCGTCAATACTGTTATCAAACTTATGAAATCTTTCATGATAGAGGAGATGAAGAACAGATTTCATGTCTACCGGCACATGTTGCGGAGCTGTTTTAAGGATGTTCCAGCTAATATCTTGCCAATTGAATATGGTGGCACTGACGATACAATTCAGGAATTAGTAGGTAATTACGGTCAATTAGAATTTAGGAACAAATCCGACGTTTTTAATGATTAGTAAGAGATATTTCTTATCAAGCAAGTATTTACCGGGCCTAAGTAAAAACAAACTTCTCTCGCAGTTAAGACTCAATCGTTTACATAATAATTAGTTAAGAATTTAAAGTGCTTCTCAAGTGTATATGAAATAACTGTTTAAACTTACATATAATTATTTAATACATGTAACATAAACATTTATTTCTGCAGATTATTGGAAGAAATTGAGCAAAGAGAATCGCGACTGGCTTATGAGTGCTGAGAATGACAAAATCGAATAACATTTTGGAGCAGTAGATTTAGTACTGGCAAAAAATATTTACTTTTATAACATACTTAGATGTATTTATAATCGTAATATAAGTAGAATTGCTTGTTTTATGAATTTTGCGAGAAAAAATCATCTTCCTTTCTTTTTTCTCATAGGGTGATTCTATCTGTGACATAATTTAAGAAAACGGATAAAATATAAAATTTTTAGGAAAGATAATAGCTAGTTATATTATTAAATTATATAAAAGTGAACAAAAAATTTTTAATCTCTTTTAACTTCATAAGAACTTAGTTTATTTCTTCTATTATATATTTTTGTAGATATTTTTTAATGTATCTATTTTATATGTCTGATCAATATGCTATTATATGTATAATATAGGGAGAGATGGGGATCCTTCGTACGCTTTTGAAAGTTTTGCTTCCCAAACTGTGTTAAATGTATTTACACTACTTAAGTTTGTACCAATAAATAGTATAAATATCCAGCTACAATAAAAACATGCAATTAAAATAATAAATTAATATATAACTGAACGCAGATAATTTTTACTTGAAAATCGTATGAATCTACCCCTCAGGCGGAGTAGCTTCGTACATGTAACAGGGCACCTGTGTACGCATGAGATAGCTTCAGATATAAACATAAAAATGTTATTCTAAATACTTATTGACAATTAAATTTAAATGAAAACAATTATCTTGTCAGTAGGTAATTAAACAATTGTTATAAATTTCTGCATAAAGTAAACTTAATAAAATAAATTTCTTTAAATTAGTATTTAAATCAATGTTGAGATAAAAATTTAAACGTTTAACTAAAATATTTTTTTAAATTAAGTAACAGAATAATATATACATATACAAAAGATGCCCTTATGCTTGTGCGCGAATCTACCCCAAATTTAAAAGAAAATAATTACGCTATTTTTTATAAAATTCACTAACAATACGGTAAAATTGATGATTGAAGTACAATTTTAAGACATTTTATTTACTAGAAAAATATTGTTTTTGTTTATAATCTTAATCAAAGATATTTTAAATTATTTGTCAAATACTTTGGAAAATTTACT
>NW_012029415.1:311959-384279 GCF_000956235.1 Wasmannia auropunctata | reverse complement strand
TGAAGAAGTAGAAGAGTAGATGTATGAGTTTTTGAAAATTTTTTGTTTTCTCAAATTATGGAAATAAAAAATAAGAGAGAAATTTAATCTATTCAATTGTAATGAAAAAAATGTTTTACGTAAAACATTTTATCACTTTAAATATAAACATTAAATGTCTTAACTTATTTATTTAGTGAGCAGTAATGTAATTATAATCTTTCAATAAAATTTTAGCTTATACGCAATCTATTTAAAAAACTAAGTGTACTATCTTACAAAAAATTTAAAAGTTAAAGTTTTTTCATGTCGAGAATGAATAGTAAGTTTTATAAGGTAAGGTCATCAAACTATTGTACATTGTTGTTAGCTGCAAATGACGCAATTTCTGATTAGTTATTCAATGATTCCAAAGAACATCGAAGATTCCAAGAATAAAGGCACGAGAGAAGAGTGCATATTGTTACTCGGTATCTCTGTAGTATTATGTAAAGAGCCTTTAATCAAAGTGGCGCTATAAGAGAACTGTTACGCCATGTTGTATCGGATTCTGCGAGAGAAAAGCGAGAGTGCGCTGAGTGCGAGAGAGAAAGAGAATATGTCTCACCCAGTCTTTCCAACAGTCTGTCTCAGTCTATCCAATCTATACAACCTGGCGGACCAATCAAAAGTGATAACCGTATGACGCCACTCTGATTAAAGACTCTCTAGAGTCTCTAGTATTATGTATGAATCTCACCGTGATAGTCTACCATATTTCCGTGATCCTTCCGCAGTGGACGAAGTTTCTAATCTGTTTTTTATTCATTGTCATTACGATGGAGAGCGAACGCTATAACAACAACGTAGTGCATCATAATTATACAGAAGAGCTAACCAATGAGGATAAGAAATATGCAATGGAATATTTAAACGAAACTGATGAAAATAGAGAGAACGATGTCGCGGAAATTAGACGCTGGCTCGAGGACGAATTACGCATACGAATCGGTAAAAATGACAGCGTTCCATGTGCATTAAAATTTCACTTGAAATTCAATTACGATTTACTTTTTCCGGAACAATAAAACGTAGTCAGAAAAATGACAGTGTCGATATGCCATGTTAGATCTGACGCTATCTCGTTGAATTCAATTTTAATTGTGCAATAAAAGAAGATAAAAAATTATGTAACAAGTTGTGTCTAAGTTGTTTTTACCGAGAAGAGAAATTCGACAGTAATGTAAAAGTCTCGATACATGATAAACGATGAAAATAGTGTCTCAATAAAAAGTCTATATAAAAATATAATAAATTGAGAGTAAGCCAATGAACGGTCATAATAAGATCTTGGTGGTTCTAATTTCTATATAGATGTGAATTTTATATATATATTCTAATTTCACGAACTGCGCGCCGCGATTTTCTCTCAATTTATTGTGTTAAAATACTTATATGGTTATAATATATATACATATATATTTATACATATATACATATATTATACGAGTATATATAGTCTGTACATAAAAATGTTTGTTTATAGCACTATTGCATTTTACTATTTTTTAAATCAAACATTTTCATCAAACAATTTAAATCAAACATTTTCATTAAACATTTAAATCAAACAATTTGTCATTCGTTTTTATTTATATCTCTCAATCAAAAAAGCACAAGAAAATATATTATATATTAGATATTTTTAAAATCATATGCTACTCTAAAAACGAATTTATAAAATCGCAATTTAATTTATAACATGTACGTAATGATACATTTAACATTGCTCTTTTTATTTAAAGAGAATTCTTAATTTGTATACAGATAATTTTTTTATTTTGCGATTTTTGAGAGTCTGCAAGTTTAACCTCGAGAAAACCAAGACCAGAATACGAAACTATTATAAGCAGTTATCTCATCTACCGGAATGGTATTTAAATAAGGATCCATTTCGACCAGAACTGCAGGAGCTGCTTGATTTAGGGTACGATCATCATTTCAAAGTATATAAATGCACAATATAAATAAGATCTGTAATCTCTTGCACTTTTTTATTGTTCGATCAATAGTACATTTTTAAATTAAATTTTAGTCTTGATCTGTTTTAGATACAGAACTTCACAAATCGCGACTTTAATTTTAATGACAAATTGTTTAAATTTAGACTTTAGAGGTAAATTTTTGTTAACTTTTTTATCGTTTTAGTAAGAATATTTATTTATATGTATGTTTATTTTGTAAGAATTTTCGGAGATAACTAGATGTATTGTAAAATTAAATAGCATATATATTAATTGATTTTTTTTTTAAATTCAGAAATATTTCTTTTTTGTTTAGAATATTATTGCCTTTGCGGAAGCCAGACAGTCAAGGAAGAGTAGTTTTTCTTATTCGTGGCACTCGGCACGATCCAAGAATACACACAATACCAAATTTGTCTAAGGTAAAAATTAAAGTAACACAAAATTCGAATAAATCATAGCGGATGCGTTTATGTATACAGATGCGTAACATATTTTCAATTTGTGTTCATAATTTTCAATGGACAATCTCTTTAGGCCTTTATATTGGCGATAGAAATGGCGATGAAGTATTATCCAGCAGCATCCGTGTATGGCTGCGCAATGTTCTTTGACGTAATCAATCCAACTATAAGACACATTTTTCAATTTCGACCCTACGTGATAATGAATATGGTCCACGCGTGGCAGAGCTGCTATCCTATGAGATACCAGACGATTACCGTATTCAACGTCCCGACGTTTTTTGATATTGTAATAAGAATTATGAAATCTTTCATGACCGAGAAAATGAAAAACAGATTCTATGTCTATTCACACAGGCCACAGTGTTTCAAAGATATTCCCGCTAACATTTTACCCGTCGAATATGGTGGTACCGACGGTACAATGAAGGAATTAACAGGTAATGATCAATTTAAAACGAAATAAATGCGACGCTGTTAGTGTACAATAAGAGATGTTTCTTATCAAAAACAATTATTGTCGAAGAAAAAATAAACTTCCCTTAAGACAAGCAAGTTTATAGACAATATAAATATTAACAGTAAATATTAAGAGTTTATTAATTTCTAAAATTGAATGTACTTGTAAAGACTCTCAAAATTATTTAATTCAATATATGTAATATAAACATTTATTTTTGCAGAATATTGGAAGAAGTTAATTGAAGAGAATCGCGACTGGCTCTTGCGTGATGAGAATGTTAAAATTGAATGACATTTTGGAGGATTTAGAATCGATAGAAAATATTTGCTCTTTATAATTATACGCACTCGCATTTGTTGCCGTAATATAAATCGCAATTTGGTTTATGAATTTTACAAGAGAAAAATCATCTCTCTTGCTCTTTTGTTACATAAGATTCTATCTGTGCAATAGCAAACAACTGATAAGATATGAAATTAGTTTATATTAGATAAAGCTGTATACATGAAAACAAATTACAAATTTACTTTTAAGCTTCTCTCATTATTTATTTGACGCTACTAATTTACCGCAAAAATAATCGGAGATATAGATGATGTACAAAGATTATGATATTGATTTCGTTAATCGTTAATTGCGCGCGTATCGCACATTACAATGCGCTTTTAATTTGCGATACACACATGCAAGATCTCGGCTTATTATCACGAATTCGCGATAGTCGCGTTGATTATCAACAAAGACGAAATGTAAGGCTTATCTCTTTATGACCTTTGTGTGATACGCATTATATGGTACAGCGCGCAATTTGTCTTAATTAATGATCCATCGGAAATCTTCCCGAAGGCTCTGTAACGCTAGAAAACGTCTGTTTTTATAATAAAGCTTCATTTTCTTTTACCCGGCAAATATATAGACCGCTCTTTTGTTCTTTATGTATCGGCGCGGATTATGAAGAAAATTAATTGTTTCTCTCTCTCTTTCGTTCTCTCGAAGATGGATGCTAAAGTATCCATATTAAAGTTCATCAAGTCGGATCCGTTGTGCACTGCAGATGGCGCAGTGTATTACTGACGATGATTTAACACGGAAATGATTGCAAAGAGCACTCAGACTCCAAAGATCAGATGCTTGTGCACCGCATTGTCTGCCGACCGCGTTCGATTGTTGATCGTGTGTCGCGCGTCACAGCTGTGCGTTTTCGTGAAATTCGTTTGCACCTGAAATTCGAATCTCTCCACGAACAAGGCTTCGCGTCCACTTGGTTCACTGTCGTTGGCGATGATGAGCAACTACGGCGATAGCATTGTGTGTCACGCGCGGCAAGAGCTGACCAGTGAGGATAAGGAATATGCGGCGGTATATTTGAATGAGACCGACGAGACGAGAGAGAACGCCGTCGCGGAGATCAGACGTTGGATCAATGAGAGCGACGACTTGCGCGTACGAATCGGTAAAAATGACAGTGGTCTCGCATAGTAGATACGTCGAAATATCACTGAGTTTTAATTAAATTACGGTTGATTAATTCCGAAGCATAAAACAAAATTACTCGTAACCGGCGACGCTGACATTACATCTTTAGCTTGTTGAATGGGCTGAAGGATATAACGAATGATTTAAGAAAAGGAAAAGCAAAAGCAAATTGAAAGTCTTATTTTTTTTATAAGATATCGTTTATAATGATAAACGATGTTAAATTAGCGTTTTGACAAAAAATCGATCTGATTATATTATAACGAAGTTCGTTATTGTATTATTGCATTTCGGCATTTTTTAAACCAGTCTTTTGTAAACTCAGACTTTTACAGTATCTAAAGAAAATTATATTACTATATACTGCTATTTTATGTTTTTGATGGAATCGATCGGAATTGGTTATTGAGTAAATACTAAATAGTAGAAATAGCTTCTTATTTAAAATAAATTCTTAATTTGTATATAGATGACTTCCTTATTCTGCGATTTTTGAGAGTTTGCAAATTTAATCTCGAGAAAACAAAGATTAGGATGCAAAACTATTATAAGCAGCGATGCCAGTCACCAGAATGGTGTACGAATAAAGATCCGTTTCGACCAGAACTACAGGAACTGCTTGATTTAGGGTAACGAATTTGTTTTTCTTTTTGCTTTATCTATTTTGGATACATAGCAAAATACTTTAAATTTTATTAATTGCTTAAATATTTAGAAATTAATTTTGAATAACTTCCTTTTTTATTTTTACATTTTAAAGAGAATATTTTATTCAAAATCTTTAAAAATACTAAATGTACATTGTAAAATTGCAAGATATTTTTTCAAAGGGTTCGGAAATATTTTATTCGTGTTTAGGATATTTTTGCTCCTGCGGAAGCCGGATCATCAAGGAAGATTGGTTATTATTGTACGCGGCACTCGGCACGATCCGAGAAGGCACAACATATCAGACATAATTAAGGTAACAATTAAAGTAGTATAATGCTTGAATGATTTATCGATGTTGTCACAATGAATGAACGAATATTTTTAATTGTCGTCTGTTATTTTTTTGACCATCTTCTCTAGATCGGTATAATGGCAATGGAAGTGGTGATGAAGACTTATACCGCAGGATCTGTGTACGGTTGCTCAGTGTTCCTAGACGTAGCCAATCCAACGATGCGCCATGCTATTCAAATGCGGCCCCAAGTAGTAATGAATTTGATCCACACGTGGCAGAACTGCTATCCTATGAGAACCCAATCGATTAACGTAATCAACGCGCCCGAATATGTCGAGGTTGTTCTGAGAATTTTTAGATCCTTCATGACTGAGAAGATGAAGAACAGATTACACGTCTATAACGCACGAAAGACGAAGCAGAACTGTTTCAAGGATATTCCAGCTGACGTTTTGCCCATCGAATATGGAGGCACCGGGGGTACACTGCAGGAATTAACAGGTAATTATGGTAAATTAAAATGGAATAAGTGCGACGCACTTATTGAACGATAAAGGATATTTCTTATTAAGCACGTGTTGCCGAAGAGAAATAAACTTTTCACAGTTAAGATAGGCAATTGTTTGGACAACAATTATTACATATTTGCTAAGAGTTATTCATTGTACTGTGTATTAATTACGTATTTCTACTAATTACGCATATTTAGTCGTAATTCAATGTATGTGTAATACAAATATTCATTTTTCCAGCATATTGGAAGAAATTAATTGAGGAGAATCACGACTGGCTTATGGATGATGAGAACGACAAAATTACTATTTCGAAGTAAATTCAGCATCGACAAAAATGTGTGTTCTTAGCACTCGCTTGTATTCATAATATTCATTATCGTATGGAATGTAATGTCGGAAGTTGAACTTTCTCTGCAAATTTTTTTACGAAAAAAATTATTTTTTTCTCTTTTTCCTGCACAAGGGATTCTATCGGCGATAGAATATAATATAAAAGAAGAGATTACTATAGAACGTTTAGTAAAGAATAAACTTACTTTTAGTCAGTAGTTTATATTTTTAAATTACGTAAAAAATTCATTGTATTTATCTTGTACTTAAAACCTAGCTAGTTCATTTGATTTCTTTTATTATACATTTTTCTGCTTATACATTTTAATTAATCTATTTTAGATGTATAATCGAGAGATATACGACTATACGTATAATATACAAAATAATAATATAATTATTTATATGAAAATTTGTATTTGTATCTGTACGTATTTTATTTAAATGACTGGTACGTTGCGTAGTGTAAAAAATTGAGCATATTTTTCATTGCACGTTTAGCGTATTTTCTAAAAGATAAAAACACATTATGACGTCATTATGACCCGCGTATATAATGAGCGTGCATCAAGAGCTGACAAGCGAGAAAAAGGAGTATGCAATAGCATATTTGAACAATTAAGATTAATGAGATTAGAAGGTCATTGCAAAGTTGAAACGAATTGAAAAAACTACAGATAAAAATAAGCGATCCTACATAGCGGGATATTAAAATATTGTAAAATTCATACTCGATGAAATTCAATTGAAATTTATTAACTTCAGCAATAAAAATTATTTGTAACTGTACGTCAATTTACATCTGATCGTTTGCCCGATAAAATATGCTCGTAATGTGTATATTTGAAGTTACAAATGTTAAATAAATTATTATCTATCTGTAATTTAAATTTGAAATTCAATTAAAGCGGAAAATTTTAGTAGAAAAATATCAAGATATTACGTTCTCCGGAAGCAAAGAAAGAAGCAAATGAAGCAGGAAAAAAGAAAAAAATTAATCCTAATAAGCAGAGTTTGCGTGCTTAAAATGCGCTGGGAATTTTAATGCCAATCTGTTTGTTTAATGCAAATTTTTTAAACGTTTAAATGCAAAGTTGAAGAATAAAATTGCATGTTTACGCGATACACAATAATTTTACAGATATTCCAAACAATCTTGTTAATTATAAATTATGTAACAGATTACCGTAGATAATTACCGTAAACTAGAATAAAACGAATGTAATATGCATAATTGTTAGTAAATTAGTCAAGAATGCTTCTTATTAAAAAAAAAAATTGCAAAAGGAAAATAGCTTCTTGCTGCTAAGATTGCAATAAATTCAAACATTTGCTAATAGTTTATCCAATCTATATGTCTGTACGTGAATTTTCACGTTCATATTTGTATAATGTAACTTAAATTAACGCGTAAATTTATGTAAATTACATATTAGAAGAAAGTTATTGGGAGAAAATCGTAAAAATCGATAAGTACAGGACGACAATTTCGAAAGCACTTATAGATTTGATATAAATTGTTATTGAATTAATCCGCATATAGATCATATGAAATGATAAACGAGGAGCGAAAAATAGAAGCAGTTCATACTATGATCAAAAATAACATTAACTTTCTATGACAAGATATATGTACACATACATGAGTTTCATGTATCTTATTTTATATATATATGTATATATATATATATATATATATATATATATATATAATTAAAATAAAATATACATTTTTTTTATATTGTCGAGCTTTCTTTTTGCATCGCATATTTTCGGTGTTTTGTATTTGTTGTTAATGATAAACGCTGGCATGCAGTTTCCTCTTCATAACAATAATCCGCACGTAAGAATTGCACTTTACGCACAATCACAATATTATGTAATTTATTTACATATAAAATTCAATATTATCATTAAAAATTCTTATAAGTTGCAGCATACATATACATAAATCTGCGTCGATTGTTTTTCTTGAGGGGGATAATTATATTCTTTATAATTTATATTTATACACTGAAAGATTGTCACGTGTGGTAGATAATTTTTGTTACAGATATGTTATCGTAGTTCTCGAGCTAACATCAGATCATTATAAATGATAAAAATTTTCGATACGGTGTCGCTTTCTATTTTTTTTTCTGTTTTTTTTCTGTTTCCGATCTCGTTGCGATTAAATAAAATACGTACGTACTTAAAAGTCATGGGCAAGTAAAATCGCGCTACGATTAACCAGCTATTACCTATTAACTTACATGAACTTACTAACTACGATCCCATTTTCAATCCCGGGATGACGTTTACCAGGTCCCCTTCACCAGATCTCCAATAAGTGGTTTCGTAAGAATGTCGCATCGAGACAACCTAGTTACGATCTCCAGTGAGGATTATATGCGGTCCAGCGATGGTAGACCATCGCTCATTGTCCGCGATGCACGCGGCGGTATGCTTAATTGCAAGCGCGTAAATTATATTCGCGGTATTCCGGACGTAAATAAACGCGACGAGGGGGAATAGAATATCCGTTCTTAATATTCTTCACACGACACGCACAAGTGCTACAAAACGCACTTTTACTTTTTCTATAATATTTCTGCCCTCCTGCCAAATTACTTGAAATTCCTTTTTTTTTTGTAAAAAAAAAAAAAAGAATTAGGCACAAGTAAAACAGAATTCACATTCGTTCGAGACGTCGCGTGTCAAATCACTTTACTCTACACGAGTTTCTCTTTTCTGCGACACGCAGATTTTATAGGATATACTCCAGTTTTTACGTAAAAATAAGAAACCTACTTTTCTTTACATGTTCATATTAATAAATTATACTGTAAAGATAAATTAAAAAATATTATTAAATCATTCGAGACATTATATTGTCTGCAATTTCTATGTATGATACACGCTTTCCGCGGATTATCGTATTGAAGCTAACTCGGATCGACAGAAATGTCGCTGTAAAAGTCGTGTAAATGGAAAGCGCCGATTCTATTTCCCTCGATCGCGATCCTCGAGAAGATCGATTCACAGGGAGAATCCTGGCGGTATCCTCGGGCATCCGCGATAATTTTTACACACAGACGCCGAGTAAAAAATATAATAATTCCTACAGACTTCAAACACAGACGCACCGAGGCAAACGCGGCAGTCTCACGCATATCATTATCGTACATTTTATTTGAGAGTTCCTATTACGCATACAAACATACACACACACACACATACGTATAACACAGTCATACACATACGCGCGTGCACGCGCGATACGTGAGCTTTAGAAGCACATTAAAAACGCACGCAGGAGCATCACATGTATCGGAGGTCCATTCGCGGCGGAGAGTGCTGCGAGATCGTATTGGCGACACTCGGCACATCTGGAAGTCGATATATGTCGACCAAGATCCAGAAAATGCTCTGTACCGCCGGACATCGATTAAACGGTGGCAGTTGGACAAAGAGGTTTTCTCTTTTTAGGTAGGAGATACCTTTTTCAGATGTTATACGTTTCTAGATAGAAAGGACCCTTGAATTTGCCTAGAAAGACCTATTGAATTGCGGAACTTCTTCATGGACGACGTGGTCCAAGTAGAGGTTCTTCAATGCCCTTCTCGATCATCGATATCCAATTGCGTCTACAGTCTCCGCTAATTCTGTACGATTCCTAACTAACGCTCCGTTAATTTTGACCCCAGCTATAATACAGCTATGAAACAGGTGAACGAAGAAGATCGTTTTCGAAGGATCGCTTCGCTCCCGGGGTGGAAAACGCGTGATCCCGAGCCGCGACGTCACATCCGTCGAACACGCACATTCGTCACCGATTTCCCGACTGATTCGTTCCTCTTCGGGGAACATTTACTTCCTGATTGTTTACCCGTCGCGGAATGTTCACGAGTCACCGAAAATACAGTCTAAACGCGAGGGCGGAAGTTATACGAGTTGTCCTTATCCGCGCTTGAACTTCAGCACCAGCAGACTTATCGTGAGGAACACGACGATCCAGATGATGGTGGCGATGAAGCCGTTGTAGACATTCGGCTCCGTGATGCTCCAGCCTCGAGTCAGCATGGAGCGTAGGGCGGTCGTCGCCATCGTCAGTGGCAGACCTTGCGAGATATATCGCAGGAACGTCGGCATGCCCTCCACCGGCCATATTACACCTGCAAAACGGAATAATCAAGTGAACGCTGCAGAAAGAATGCATTCGATCAGTTATCTTCTTCTTTTTGCATTTGTTTTTTCTCAATTCGATTTAACTTTTGCGTGCTCGATTTTGATGACAAATTTTTATTTTTAACGATTACTTCTTCGCGTCTTCTATGTAGGCATTTGAAATATTTAAAATATTAAATTTACGCCTCATTGTCAGACGAGAAGATTCCTGAGCGAACAGTTTGTGTAACGATTCGATTAGAGCACGGCGCGCGTGAATAAGTATTGGCCGACTTTCACTTCTGGTGTGGTAAACATTTCAGCGCCGAGTGACATTTAGCTCGGAATGATCGCCTATAGTGTATAAAAGCGACGGATTTGATTAAATTCATCGAATACGAGATGATTGTCATATTTATTTTAAACATCGGGCGTATATTGTCAATTCAATCCGATCGAAAAATCGATAAAAATAACTAATATAAGAATCGCGAAACTCTGTTTCAACTCTCGCGCAAATTTCATATGTAATCAGCAAAAACTTTAAAAATCCCGATTGTGTTTAATTATTATATTTCTATGACAAACTCTATTTCATACATACCGCTGAGAAGAAGCGTGGGATAGAAGCTGCCCAGAGCCAGCTGGATGGCATTCCTTTCGAGTTCGCAAATCGCCGAAATCACGAATCCTGCGTAACAGGAAAATCCAGATTGTAGCGTATCTATCTTTTTGTGTTCTAATCGTTAGAATTTGCTCGTTTAAAGAGATAAGGAGATTGCATATTTTTTTATTTGCACTTTTGTGAAAGAAAAGCTCTTTCTAATTAGAAATTGCAAATCGTCATCAATTCATGGTATTATCATAACGAATATCATGAATGCGAATACATCGTGAATGAGAGAAGCTGCCTCGTCTTACCGAAACACATGCCACAGAGTCCCTGAAGGATCGTCAATATGATAACCCAGCCGATGTCGCCTTTACATTCGACGCCGAATACCAGGATCATGAAGATCAACACCAGAGCAGTCTGACCGCACATCACCACGAATTGCGTGACCACGTGGGAGAACAGGATTTCACCGGGCGATACGCCAGCTACCCAACTTCGGTCCAACAGACCCTCCATCCTCTCGATAATCAGCGCCGATGACGTTAGCGCGACCGCCAGGAAGAAAACAATGCTGTCAACCAAAGTCAACTTTAAAAAATTGCAACTTTGATTTATTGAACATACAAAGATCTTTGACTTTATAAGAATGAAGAAAGGAAATAAATTGAATCAAATAAATATTTAACTTAAATATCAATTTAACTTAAACTTAAAAATGTATAAATAAATTAAATATTAATGAGCTTACGTCAGTATTACACCTGGTGCCACGAAATCCGTGAAGCTGGGCTCGTTGGTACCGTAAATAGGCTCCTTGAATTGAATTGGTACGTCAGCCAGTTTCGTATTCTGTCCACAGGCCGACAAAAGATCCTTGGCAAAATCTCTATACGAATATTGAAGATTTCTCGACAGCATCAGGCCCACTTGTTGATCTGAAATTGTGAGATTTTACAGCATGTATTCAAAGTAGACGGCATTCGAAATGTGGCTATTAACACTGTCTGTGTAATGTAAATTACATTGATGAGTCAATGCGTCGATGAATAGCAACTGCTTTAATAAAGCTAGTGTGAAAAAGAAATAAAGTTCGATATTACCAGGCTTGGTCATTAAAAGAAATACGGATTAAGCAACATCCCAGACAAAACATATAAAGTCCAAAATCAGGCTGTGAAACGTCTTAAAAATGTCGAAAAGACGCTTTAAAGACATTTTTGTGAGAGAAGTCAAAAAGAGTCTTATAGGAAATTATGTTGTCTGGGATAGCTTTAAAAAAAAAAATAATTTATCGATACAAAAATATATTTTTTTGGAAATAATAAATAAAAGAGTAGAAATTAAAATATAAAAGAATAAAAGTTAAAATAAGTATATAAATATCAAGAATATAAAATCAGCACGCGAAATATTTCACAATGAGATAAACCACACAAAGTGCCACAAGTAAAAGCTTGGCTTTATTATCTAAGAGTTATTAATGCACCTACTGCTCTACCAAATACTTACTAGACATGTCCAGCCAAACTCTGATTTCGCTTTGATCGAGAGTTTCATCATCGGCATCCCTTCCTAAGGCCATTCTCGCCACCAGGGCGTCCGTAAAGTTTTCCGTAAAGTACAAAGTGCCCCAAGCTTCCCCTCTGCGTACAGCTTCCATCCCCGATTCCGGATCCGGATAATATGACTGCAAGAATATATAAATTCAAATAGAAAGAGACGAAAGTCGCGTCTATTATACACTAGTTGCAAATTGATTTTATTTTGTTTAAAATTGTATCGATTATCTTGTTCGCGCTTATAATGTATTTCTGTACGTTATATTGTATATTTTATATATAATATCTTGTATCTTTACTATATTTTGATATAACAATTAAGACCTTTATCATTGTCTCGTTGTCCAGGAAGTTGAGATATCGACAACTGAGATACGTGAAACTGCAGTTCGTCGAAACGGGACATGTCATATTCTCGTAAAACATCTCGTGGTTCACTATGGCCAGTTTCAGTCCTGTGGGATCTCTTCCGATCGCCAGACAGAAGAGGATGACTTGCATTACCGGCAGGGCGAAAATGAACAGCATCACGCTACGCGAAAATAAATTGTTGCGCAAGACATTAACATATCTTTTCAAGTGATATATTTAAGCAACTGCTTATTTATCATTTCTGTTAAATTATTTATTATATGTAAGTATGTGTAAATAATTATAAGTTTTAAGAGAAATTTCATCAAAATACATAAATAACGATAAGGTCAGCGTATACGAAAACTTTAGTGTTATTAATTGTTATGCCGTCCCCTTGAAAAACGTACCCGATGTTTCTCCACATGCGCAAGAAGTTTTTCTGCAGAAGCGCTTTGATCTTGCCCCAACTGGTGAACTTATAACAGTCCGTGAAGTCGCCGCAATCGTCGCATTCGAGGACAGAACTGGCTTTCGCACCCGGCAGTGATTTGCCATTTATCTGTATTCCAAAAACCGTCGTTCATATTAAAATGACTGTAAATGTGATTAACCAAAGTTTTATAACAATAATTTAGAGTTTTATTCCGAGTTTATATAATTTTCTTATTCAGCCTCTTGGTCAAGAATTAAGCATTCGAGCATTAATTCTGTGCATGTTCTTTTCAAAAACAAATATATAGCTAATACTGATTGTAATAAGAGGGAAAAAAACCAAATTTACATTTTTAATCTAATATCTTATTTTTTATACATAAAAAATGTGCAACAACATAAGTACTCGCATGCGCGGGACAAAAGAGGAAGCGCGCGTGTGTACACTGCTGTTTTTAAGTGAACTTAATCCGTCGTGAGACGGATTGCACTGTAGTAGTTCCTTACGTCGTAATGATTCGCTATTCCATTGGTGGAGTCGTAGATCAAGACCTCTTTGCTTTGATGGAAGTTGAGGCCGACAACGCCGGACTCCTCCGTCACGTACACCGGCTCGTCTTTTTTTCCCCAGTTTAAAGAAGCCTGTGCGCAAAGAAAAAGAAGCGTGTGGCCGATGGCAATGAAACGTGATGATATTTAATTGATGTAAGATAATGCAAGATCGTCTGCGGAACGGATAAATAATTTTTTGCACGACACGTATATTGATCACATGTATCAGTTAAGTAGACGATGTAAAGACATTCGATGAGATGATGCAACGTAATATATTTTAGAAGTGTTTTACTATAAATTAATATTAACATATAATGTAGCAGAATAAATAAATATAAAAATTTAGAAATGAGAAATAAATATTGAGGAATCAAAAGGAAGTTAGGAAATCTCGAGGGGAATTAAAAATTAAGATTAAAGTTGAATTGACGCGATGACATTGATTCCGAAATATTTGAATAGATAATAATACACTATTATATACACAAGAAAGTACTATCATATAATAGAGACAACACTCAAATTACTTGAATTTGATTGTCTCTCACACGGTGCAACGTGCCAAACTCATTAATCTTAAATTTGCGCAAAAATTGCGAAACAATACATGAATAAGTGTCAAAATGGAAAATCTGAATTCTTCTTTTGCTCACCAAGCTGATGTTGTTCGAGATATTCAGTTCTGTCGTAGGTTGAGCATACTGTCCCTGCTTTCTGGACAGCTTCAGGAAGACTTCTTCGAGGGAGGCGCAGTTGTACATTTGCAAGAGAGTTCTGGGTGCCTCCTCGGCCAACAAATGGCCGCTCCTCATCAAACCGATCTGTTAAAAGAATTAACGTGTTAATAGAACTGTTTTTTATCTGTTATTATTTTATCCTTATTATTTTTGCGATTCATGGCAAATTGACCGTTCAAAGACATGAATTTACGTTTCAAGACGAAAGACTCACATATATGGAACATATTAAAAGCTTCTATAAGAAACACTTAAATACATATTTTTCTGGTTTTCTTAGCAATTTTAATAGTCTAATTCCGCATATTTTTTTTTTTTCATTGTGAATTTTAACCGGAAGAAAACGACGAATAAATCTTCGTCGAAAGAGGAAATTTTTCAGGACGATGAAAGCGCAAAGTATTCTGATGTTATTTATCGTGACTTACACGAATTGCAGGCAAAAAAATCGAGATTGGTCTCTCCGCACTATAATTTGTACCTGGCATAATATGCACGTAGAATAAACAGCCAATGGCATAGTAATGACATGCAATCAACCAACAGACGTCAATCGTTGATAGTATTTATTATTAATGCGGCGCAATTTATATCGATCAAGAAAGAGAGAGGGAGAGATCGTAATATTGATTTATTTATATTAATTGTTCCTCCAATATTAGACACTTTTACTTAACATTGACTAACTTTAATCGGAATATATTTTTTATTTCAATTTGTCGGAGGAAGAGACTCCTAATTACTTCAAGATTAAAGTTAACCGATGTCGGCAAATCGATGTCTAATTAAACAAAGGACGACGACATTACCGTGTGCGCTTGTCGAGCTTCTTCGATGTAGTGAGTCGTTATGATGACCGTCTTGTTACCATCTTTGGTAATTTGAACCAGATGATTCCATATACTGGAAAATGAAAAAGAACGAGGCATATCTTAGTCATGCGTATTCATTTCAAGCCAAATAACACGTTTGTATCATCATTTTTAATTATATAAAAATATTTGAATACATATATACGTATAATTATATATTAATGTTTGATTGATAAAGAAAAATTAAGTAAAACATATGATTGTAATAGGATAAAAATACAAAAATACATGCAAACATATATTATTTTTTGCAAAGTCACTAGCGGCCAACTCCAGCGGTCGTGAGTCAGATTCCGATCAGCCGTTCTTGATTATTCTACGATCCAGGGGAAGGGGGGAGAGATTCATGCGATCGTCATTTGCAACGTGATCGGGGTGTGCATGCGTGTTTATCTGTGTGTGCATACACATGAATCTCATGTATTATTTATGCAATATATCCCGGGCTTACTGCGATTCTTGCGCGGCATCTTGACTTCTCTCACACCTTGAACCTTATAATGTCGGACTAAAAAACGTCGATAGGATTTTTTCACGTTGAGTATAGGTAAAGGAAGCATTGTCGCGCGAAACGCAAAGAACGCGACGCGGATTTGCAGAACCGTGTTCGAAAGCGAGGATTCACTTTTCACGAACGGACTAATTTTTCGAGCTAACCGCCGCGATGTCCCGCGTGATGTTAAGATCAGCCGACAATTTACAAAACTAGACCGTAACAAAGTAAAAGTCGAAAGTCGCAGTGCTCGATGTAGACACAACGTTTGAATCACTATATGTATATATTTATTACATACTGACATGTATATACATATATTTTAAAATTTTCATTATTGACATATATATATATATATATATATATATATATATATATATATATTCTAGAATATACATATATATACGTATATGTATATTCTAGAATATCACTAATTTTTTCATGTAGAAGAATCATTTATTTAACATGTCTCGAAAGTAACGTAATTGATAGGAGAAAGATTACAGATACAAATTTTTAGTGCTTAATCTATTTTATAAAGTTTAATACTTCCTATTACACGTATTGTATTAGTACATTAAAATTATCGTTTAGAAGAATTTAAAAAATCAATATGAAAATTGATAAATCTTAAAATAATCACGTATGCTGCACAGTTGATATAATTCACGTTAGAAATTCAATTCGTCAGCTCAGCGAAGCGAGATAATTGATGATTGATTACTATAAATTACAACATATTTTTAAAGCGGAACATCCCGAAATGCGATTAAATTGAAAGCGAGCCACGACTTTCCTAGTAATATTCTTCTGGAAAGTGATGCGGGTCCATAAGCGTTTCGAGACAATTGTGCGCGACCGAGGAATGAGAAAAATGAGCTGAGATGTAAACGGTCGTAACAAAGCTGTAAACTTTCTCAGATAATGAGGCGAAGCGCTTAAAGCTTTTGCTTTAATGCTCAAGTAATTGTATTTTTTTACTTCTTCCGTATGTTGAAATTTATTTACCTCGGCAGACGAAAAGGGAGGCGAGATCTCCCATAACTATAAAATAAATTAAAAGTATTGCAGTATAAAACGCCAATAAAATCTACGCTTATGGATACCCGACTCGGTGTATATAGCGGTTCCTAACCGTTTACACGAGTTTTATTTCTGCCTCATCTGCGTCACGTATAAATGCGGTCGCGAGAACACCTGGGAAATCTACGCACCGGGGAAACATCGCATTAGCGGAAGCGAAATGCAGAAGATGACAACGTGGTAATTACAGTAATTGATTTCCCGTTATAAAAGCAGGATGTTATTGTGGAAAGCATCTCAGTTAATTATCCGCTTCATTTATTTTCACAAACGAAAGCGATCATTCTTCTCCTGCGTGAACAAACTTTGTTTCCTTCGCACAGTCGAAGATAAAACGTCATGCGAGAATAGATTTTGCAACTATTCTTCCATTAATAATTACTGTATTTGTGAGTTAATTCAACATGAATCCGTTTCCGATATATTTACTTTAACAATTCGTATTTTTTTAAAATATTTTTCTAAAGCTTGTTTTGTTCTCTTTTTACTTTACTTTTATGTATTTGAGTTATATTTTCGCCTAATATAATTTAAATATTTATAAGTTAACAGCCTTGTACAGTAGCAGCTTGACATGTTATTGCTCGGAGCGTCTCACATCTTCACATAAATGTATCTGTATTTCAAAAGATTTTAATGAAATATTTATCATGCATGTATGTCAAGAAACAGTAATTATACGACTAAAGCTAAAAGAGCGTCATGGTTATTATAATGGGATTTAAAACCGGTCGATTAAATATTTCAAAAGTCAAAGCCCAAAGATGGAACACTTTGAGAAACTTCTCTGTAAACCTAAAGCGAATTTTAAATTTGTCGACACATTAAATTCACGTTACTCGTTTCATTATGTATAGGTAGCTACAATTTTTTTTTAATGTAACACGAGTCTCGAGTGATTTGATGGTGGATAGAAGCAGTAAAAGGCAGCGTGAGAAATTACGAGACGCGGCGCGCTTCGACAAGTTTCATTTTTCTTTTTTACTTTTCGTCATTCGCCGCCCAGACGGGCGATACTATACTTTCACTTAAAGTCAAGCTTAAAGCGTGACTTACGGATTCAATGCGCATTGATCACGAGATCCGATGGTATGCGCTACTTAATCTCGATATTTAGATTTTCAGCGAAAGTGCGACGGAAGAATTCCCGTCATTCTCGAGTACGCTCTCTCTCTCTGTCCTTCCTTATTTCGTTTTTGCTCTCAGTCGAGAATAATTATGAAATAATGAAGTCATTGAGAGGACCTCTTTTAAAAAATCTCTATGTTTAGAATGCACTTTTTTGCGGCACTTTTTAGATAATTAAGCGTTAATAATAATAATAATAAATAATATTAATATGGACAATTAGAAAACATTTTGAATTTATGTTAGATACTTTGCTCCCGTGTATAGTTGCGACGCATATTAATAGTTTATAATTTATTCAACCATTTCATGGTCGACATTAATAGTCGCCAATGATATTGAATTTATCATAAGCGTGTTATTATGTGTCATTAGTGGTACGCTCTAATGACTGGAATAGTGACCAGAAGATCCATTCAACATGGGTCACGGTTTGTCACGTTAACTAATTATACTAATTTCAAGGATGATTATTGTCTATCTGTGTGCCGATGTATCTCGTGTTTATAAAAGTCAGTTATTAACTGTATTCGTGAAACTGTACAAATAACAGCTATATAAGACACAATGCGCTCTCGCGACTGAAATTTATTTAAAAGAAAAGATCACGCACCTTTGTCTTAACAGCGGATCCACACCTACGGTTGGCTCGTCCAGGATCAGCAATTCCGGATCGTGCATGAGAGCCACTGCGAACGACACTCGCCTTTGTTGACCGCCACTAGCGTGAAGAAAAAAAAACATCCAATATTAATTTTTTTTTTGTGAAGTGCAAATGGACTATAAAACAGATACGCAATTTTTTTCCAAGAAATACACGTCCGCAAAGACTGATAAATTTTTGCAAATACGTTTTTATTGAATTTGATCCGAGATTTTAATATTGTTTCTGCGTACCGATGTTCAATCGAAGATTAACGTTCCGTCTGCGCGGTCACGGACGCGAAAAATCCATACCTGAGATTCTTCACCAAACGATTCTGCGAAGGCAGATCAAGAAACTGCAGTAAGAAGCGCAGCCTCTCGACGATCTCGGCCGTGCACATTCCGAATATCCAGCCAAAGTACATCATGGTCTCGCGGATGGTGAACTCGCCGTAGAGAGCGGTCTCCTGTGGCATGTAGCCGACCCTTTTCCCAGGCACCCCGGAGCCCTTCGTCCCGGGTTTGCCGCCCAGCACCCAGATCTCCCCTGAGTTTAGTCTCCTCCGGCCGACGATGCAGGACAGCAGGGTCGTTTTGCCGCATCCGCTGGCGCCTAGCAGTCCGTATCTAATGCAAACAATTCGTAATAATTTAATTTCACGCTCAACATTCGTGCTGAATCGAATCCAGATCGAGTAAGCGAGCGCGAACAGATGCAAACGAACGAATAATATGCTTTAATAAGAGTGAATGGCGTTGGCATGATCAGAATCTAAAAATCTGGCTTTTAGGACGCGAGAAAGTAAATCACAAATTAAGAAAAAATCTCGGTATCTTAAAAACTTTGTTAAGGAAGAAGCCCGCTCGAAACTCGAGACACCTCGTATAAGAGACCAAGAGACGAGAAAACAAGTTGGCTGATGAAAAACATTTATGTGTATATATCCCAGAGGCTTTAGCCTTCGAGACCGTCTCTGAATATGAATAGACAAATCAATCGCTTCATACAGAAGAGCGTCATTTACATTTGCAATTTTCATCAGAATGCTAACGAAAGCGTAGTTTAACCAACTTGGAAGGTGGTCCTTGAAGTCCAGGCAAATACAAGAGCTCTCAGGGATTATATATAACTGTGATACTAGCGATTTCACCGGAAATCGAACGATACAATTGTTTGCATGACTGATAAGCGCTCGCGCGAGAGCCAGCTCTCGTCAAACGGAACAAAACGAGCGTCACCGTCATCACGCTCGTCAAGAAAATTCGTTGAATCACAAGAAACAAATAATCAAATTGCAATGATGAGGGTGCGTTTGAAGGCCGAACGCGAACATGTACGTGATGTAATCAGCGGCGAGGCGAGATTGAGAACATAGGACTTGGGAACCCTATTGCCTTTAATGAATGAATTATAAAGAAATTGTTATTGATTATACATTACACTTTCTTTCTCTAATGATAGAATATTTCTACGTAGACTACGGGCATAATTCACCACTTGTCTATTTCCAACATTCTTTCTCAAACATGGATTTTTACTTAGTAAAGGCTAAATTAAGTAAAAAAAAATGACAGACACTTGCATTTTTACTTGTCATAAACGACTAGAATATTCTAAGACTCTGTATTTTTCTGAAAACTTTTTCACAAAAGTAGATTAGATTTATATTATGTAGTAGTTAATTAGAATTTACATATGATTCATTTTATTGCAAAAAGAATCGGTACATTTCCGATTCGATCAGAACATTTTAAAATTCTTTCAATGTTAGTAATATTAGATGAAAGTGGATACGTACAATTAATCGATTTGGAGCGGCAATTAATCATTATTATCGTGCAAACTCGACTGAAGTCTTGTACCAATTATGCCTGACAGCAAAAAACTATAACTAAACTGGATACTAAAATTACTATAACTGGAAACTGGAAAACAGGAATGTAAGAAAAAAACAAAGCGGATTTTCTTACAATATTTGAAATATCTTTAAAATTTAGTTTTTGTATCTGTCTCGCTGTCTCTCTCTCGTATAAATAATTATCCTTATTTATAAGGCATTCAGGTATTAATTATCTCTGTGACTGCGAGAAGGTCAAAAACAAGGCGTCCTCGATCAGCGATTGAATTTTTTCACGAAAGGATGTATAGTACAGTTTCACATAAAAAAAGAGTTTCATTCGAATAATAATAAGTATTATAGCATACTAAGTCAATCTAATAAAATCTTACGATTTAATAAATCATTTAAAAATCTCATTCTGTCAGGATCTATCAGGTGAATTTGTCCAAGTTTGGAGAACGAGGTTTAATAATCGCGGAGTTGAGGAAATATGGCAGTTTCTACCGGTACAACATTAAAAACATAACTGTCGACATATTTCCAACGCGATTATTGCGAGTCGCTATTAAGTTGTTTGATGAACATTTTATTTCGTCTACTTAGAGCACGCCGCAAAAGTGTACTATTATATCCTTCGTACGCTTTGTGTTCTCGCAATACGTACATAATTCTAGTTTCTGGCACAATTTAAACTAAAAGAAGCGATTGTACAACTCGAGATGCATAATTTACATCAAATTGTTGTTTCAACTTTGCGGCGGTTAACACGAAAGGGTACATAATCGCGTATCCCAATCGCATAGCGATTACGAAACGCGTACCGAAATGATTATAACGGAAATTATCGTTTGAAGTGTTTTAATTTCCTGGTAGCCACGTACTCCTTACATTGTTGTGTTTTCGCATTATGAAATAACTATCACGATAGATCCTTATCGCATATCGAGATCTCCCGGGATTTGAGCCATATTTACCGCGGCCGAGGGATCGCGTTAATTAATTGCGCGCCAGTGCAATGTATTAGTCGTTACAATAAATAGCTCGTTAAGATAGAAAACGAGTTTCTTCGCGTCGCTTTCTCGGTGTAACACATTAAGCAGAAACGCATAAATACGCGCGATTTTTCGCGATTTCGATCGCCATTACGTCAGGAGAAGTATTAAGATCAGGAAGTTAGGCAATATCTCGAGGGCAACAAATTTATAGCGATATTAATCATATGTATACGTATAATAATATGGAAAATAAAAGGAGCTGCATTATTAAGATCACTGTCATCATCTTGTTGATGTTAATCTGCTTCGAATGTATTTACCAGACAGATCGCAATTCTTTGCGTTGACATCTCTGATAAAATCACATCTCGCGGGATCTTTATTAAATAATCGTATACGGTTAAATAATCGTTGTACTTACATCGAGCCCTTGGCCACCGTCATGCTGAGATTCTGTAGGACATGGTTCGGATTCTTGCTGCTGCCGTAGCTCTTGAAGGCGTGCCTGACGCTGACCGCCTGCTGACGATTCCAGGTGGGGTTGTTGAGCCCCGGCGTCGCCAGGGCGGGGTTGCTCGACGTCACCGTCGCCAGGTCCATGTTGCTGTCCGCGTTGCTGCTCTGCATCGTCGTCGCGTTCGCGAGACCGGCGGCACCCGCACCTCCGTCGCTGCAAAACGAAAGCGCACGTGACGGTAACGAGAAAGTAACGATGGAATTACGGCGAAATGACGCCGATATCTTTGTATTGCTGTCTTGTGCGATAGTAATTTGGCAGAGAAAGAGATCTCTCTCTTTGCGTCGGCGGTTGCATTGCAAGGCTTATTTGCAGCGTGTCGTGTAAAATTGCTATGTGGAACCTCCGCAACAGCGGAACGTTAATTGCAATGTGCTCTAATAAGAGTGAACTATTGTATTGCCGTTTCTGTGTATAGAAGACGTGTAATAGAAGATACGATTAAGTGTAAATTGAAAAACCGACCATGCGAATTTTTCCTAATTGGAAAAGTACTTCCCTTTTATTTCGTTGAAAATGAAGAGAAATGTTTTCCTCAAATCTCATTGAAATAACGAAGAAACAGTTAAATTGAAAACCAACTGATTTTCTTTTAAGCGCAGGTCTTTAAAAAATTTCGAATAAAAATAAGAAAATTTTCTGAAATTTTCTTATTGTTGGAATTCTAAAAAAACTCAACATACATATATTGATATGTGAAAAATGATATCCTACAACGGACGGCCCCCAAACAGCGACGGCCATGTGAAATTGTCGCGTGTTACGCGAAGAAATGGCGAGAAACGATTCTGCAAATCTCGGCGCGGATTGCGCGGCGTGCGTATAGAAAGAGTCGAGCGATGCGGTTGCGTAATCGGGCGCGCGGCTTTCTTTTCGCTTACGCGCGTGGCGATTCATTGGGCAATACGTGGACACGATCGTGCGTGTATGTGTGTGTGTGTATGTGTGTGTGTGTGTGTGTGCGCGCGCGCGCGCGCGCGCGCACCGCCGCGTGTTTAACATACAGGTGTACTCCGGGGATGCGGAATACGTAACGCGTGTGCGCGATGCAGCGCGGCACGCGCGCGTGTAATGCCGCGCGAGCGTGAATTCTCGCGCTCCTGTTTTCGCGTATGCATCGCGCCGCGCCGCGGCCGGCATTCGGCGAGTCCCGCGTCTCGCGATTTCCCTTTCTGAAGGCAATGGCCCGAATTCAGGCAGCAGCTCGAGCTCGAAATTATTGTATCGCCTTCGATAAAAGATACCTTCGTTCTAATTATACGTCGTCCGGGAAAGCGTTTCCCTATAGCCTATTGAGTTGTCGGCAGACTTCTCCCTTTTTGCTCGACGCGTTTAATTGGAAGCGGCGTTGCTTTGCTATACATTTTACCATTACTGTCCGTTGCGCAAATTCAAGCGATGAATTATAGCCCAAAGAAATCGATCGTCGAACAATGATCTGAATAGACCGTTATCTCCAGAATATAATTGAAGAAAGTTTCAAACCCAGTTGCCAGTAAAAAAAAAATATTAATTGTGATAGAGAAAAACGTATAGTTATTATGAACATGCCAGTAGTGTATTAAATCAGTTGTACGTTAAAATAACACTAAAGCAATCGCGATTATTTTTCATCTATACGCGCGCTTGATTCGTAAATACATGATTTCAAAAATAAATAGGCTGGATATATATATGAACGCCGGCGGCCTTAATATCGCATTGCAAAACACGCGTTTTCTGAAGTTTTCACGCATATTTATTCGCTGGATTACCAGGCATTGCGCTCGTGAAGGGGAATGATTTAGCAACGTTTTGCTGCACGTAATTACACGGAGTTATAACCGTCGGGCACGTATGCCCGTCTCGGACTGCGTAAAAAACTGTATCGTATGCGTCTGTGTCTGCGAAAATATCGCGTAAAAACGCGTGCGCACGGCCGCGACCGCGTACGAAAAACTTCGCAGTGCAGTCCGACCCGAGCTGCGGACGGCACGAGATTACATCACGATTCAAACCGGGTTTTTAATGTTTGAAGCATTAGCATTGAATTAGAATGTAGAAAGTCTTGCGGATTCATTATTAATTGCCTGCGTAATTGGCTGCTATAGAAGCGGCCATTAAAAATCAATTTGAATTACTATATAAGATCGATTATATATTATCAAAATCAATTCTATTCACTTTGACGTTATGATTTGCCGATCGGGCCCCACGTGGCGGCACGTCTGTTAAAATAACATATTGACTATTCCATAATTACTTTCCCATCAGGTTAATTAATTACTTGACTCTCTGCTCTATCCTTCGAGATAACACACCTATGTTGATCTGTGCTAACGACCAATCTATTTCTCTGCTGCAGCGGACAATTATATCATAAGTGACGGACGTTTGCAGGCATAATAAAGGGAGACAAGCGACTCGTTATTTCTATTAATACAGATATATCCGGTGATACGAAAAATAAGTAAGAAAATTGACTCATTGTGATCAATTAATTTTAATTCACGGAACTTATAGAAATTAATTGAGGCACGCGACAACGTTTCGATGTCACATAATTAACGTTAACTATGCGTAACGATTTGTGACTTCATTGATGTGTGACGTTAATCACAATTTGCTATTAGTTTCCTTGACTACGTTGCGCATGCAACGTATCTACATGTTTTCCTATATATGTTGCTGAAATAAATTATTCATCTTAATACTGATGAATTCGCGTTGAGGAACTCGTACAACACCGTTAATTTATCATATTATAAACTTTTATATTTCGTGTATAAATATTTGATATAGGCAATAACACTTCGATTTTAAATGAAAACAACGACTGAAACAAAAAAATAAAGCTATTGTATGAAATATAAATTAAATAAATATACATAAATTTTTATATTTAATATATTTAGATGTCGAAAAATAATATCTAACATTAATATATGATTTTACACGATAATGTAACACATAAAAAAATTGTACGTATTCCATCTTACTGCAGAGAAAATTTAAATTTATTATTACGTATGCATTTAATAATTACAGATAAGTGCATCGTAACTGCAAATAAATTGCCGGTGTCATTGGAGGGAATTCATCGCTATGAGCAAACGATCTTCGGTTTATCTATCATCTATGTAGGTCGACACGATGGCAATAATATGGTTTTTGCGATATACATGTGAATCCTGCGAATCGTGATGCATTGCGGCAAACGGGTTACAATACCGGACGCGCAGAATGCGTATTACAAGAAAGAAAAGGAAAAGGCCGGACTGTGTGGCATTGCGCAATCTTTGCGGCGAATTCAACGTCGTAGGAAAGAACACGAAGACGGAGACGCTTCCGGATACGCTAATAATGCGATTGTCGATCGCACGCGATCTTTTACAAAATGACGATCGTGTCTGTTCCGATTAAGGGCCGCTTATAGCGGCGATCTATAATTCTAGGAATTCACGACGGAGTTCCGTCTATAATATTTTCTTTACGTGCGTAAGATAGGCAAGAACACTCGGAGATTTGAAATGCACGCGTGTATAAAATGTGTATCTCGAAAATAGATGCATGACGCATAAAATCATAAACATAGAATTGCAATCGCGGCCTGCAATCGGGTGAATTTGCACAATTGCCCGCGTGCAACATGCGTGTAACGTGCGTGCTTCGGTAAGAAATGCAATGTCGCAGCCGTAAAAATGTAGCGTTGCGAGGGGCAACGCTACGATGTGTTTCGAGAAATATATGTTGTGCGCACACCTTTCGACTCCTGCATATCAATTGTAACGCGCAATCATAATGGAGCAAACAGGTATAGATATTTTGCGGTGCGCAAAAACAACATTAGCACTGCAGAGATATCTCGATGTAACGATAAGATCAGTGCGCTTGTGTGAAACTTGTTTATCAGATAATTATAATAATCAAAACATGATTGCAACATCCAGTAAACACACACACATCGAAATAAATAACGGAGATCCAATTGAGACTGTTTATTAAGAATAACCTTTGTCGATCAACCAGTCCCTGCGACGTAATTTCGGTGACCAACACGGCGCTTGATGGTATATCGCCGACTCGAGCCGCATGTCGTCTAGTTTTTCTTACTCTAGATATGAAATATAGATTAATACAGCCTGTCAGATGGAGAAAATGTGAACATGTACATCACATAATTATTACACCACGATTATTACATCACACATTACATCACGATTAGCGATGAATTCATTCTCTCATTTCATTTTATAGTTGAATTTAACGGAGTACCATATGTCGTAATATATCTCATTAATTTCAATGCTTTTTGTCAGAAAGTTATCGTACCCGCCACATTACTGAAAATATTATTAGAGAAAATACAGAAATGGAAAAACACCTTATGCATGAAAACATAACACGATTAAAACATTTTGTTGCTAAACCTCCTTTTCAGCTAGAAAATTTTTTTCTTAAACCATAGAAACATTGAAGAAAGTTTAAATTTACGGTAAAACATACAGCTGAGATTTAATATATAATATAGTTATGTTAATATCGCACGTAATTTCGAGTACTTCGCACGTAATCGATAACTCATGCCATTGTTTATCTCGACAATAATAGCGAGAATCTTCCACAAATAGTAACGAAATGAGAATTTTCATTTGAAGCCATCGCTAAGAAATTGCGAGTAGGTAGGACAAGAGTCCTTTACCGATCGGATTGCGTTCGCTGCGTGAGCTCGATCTCGGGTAATTGTAACGTTGTGGACAACTTGTCGCGCCGTTTGCGCCGCGCAGTCGTCTCGCGTCTGCGGAAGAAGAAAGCCATGTGTCGCCGTTGCAAGCAATCATTCTAACGCGATTAACCTTCGTGTTTTCTTAATCGATTCGATAAATGCAGCTCGGTTTTTTTTGCACTATTCGTTCGCTTCAATATTCAATGACAACATTGAATAACACAGAAAATGCGGAACGATATAATTCTCACGCCGGATAAAAATAATAAACTTTGATAATAGTAATAAATTAATAATATAACAAATAATTGTACAACAGTTTAATAGGTGATTTTTAGAAAAACGTTTTTTGGCTTTTGTGTTAAATAAATTTCAACAAAATATATAATACGAAGGTCAATACGATCGGTACAATTATCATTACCGGTTATCGTGTGTCCGTAATACGAATTTCGGTCTGGCTTTGATCGTGGGCGGGCACGATTTGACGTTCCGTTTGCGTCCCATAGCTGCGTTTGGCCTGCGAGAGGAAAAGCATATTTCCGTCGATGTGAAAATAATTGAATCTGAGATTGACGCAATCACCCGTTTTGCCCAGCTTTAATCGTAACGACATATATCACACACATTCGTACACATACCGTGCACATATGTAAAGCTTGTTTTAGCTTCACGGTTTTATTACCATTATTATTATTACATTAGTATGTACGTGGAATCAAAAGTATTTCTAAGTTATGGTTAAATGGTTGATGTGAAATAAAGATATGTAACGCATTTCTATATGATAACACGCTGAAAGATTTTATCTATGACTCAGCGCATTAAGTTTCCGGGTTGAAAGAGGGAAAGAGAAAATAGACGTCAGTTCTGATTGTTCATAAAGTATGTCTCTGTGTTACAGAATAAAGTAAACCTCGGCGCTTGGCAAAATCGATTGCTCGATTCAAGGTTACGTTTACTCCTTTAGACCCTACATCTTCATCGATCCGCGTATTTCTTCTTGTTGTTTATTGAATCATTGTACCGAAATTGGTTGTAAAGCTCAGCAAATAGTGGACGCAAATAAAATCGCTGAGGAATAAGCAATAACTATTATACAATCCTTCATATTAATAGCTATAAGTAATATGTAAATGTATGTATTTCCGATTATAAAATCAACTATCCAGTCACATTTTTTGTTCTTACACAAAAAGATATTAAAAAAATTCAAATGAATTATGAATTATGAATATTATAATTGCAATTTGTGCAAAAAACACGTTCTCGTGGTGATATAACACTGGTATACGCATAAAGAGGCACTTAAGAGACCCTCGCTCTGCGTTATACATATGTTTCTACGTGTTGTGAGCGTTTTAACAGTACAACTTATAAATTGTATTGTGATTCTGGGTGAACTTACGCGATCGTGTGAACGGTCATACCGATGTGACAGCCGAAGGTTGTCCACGAGGTTGATCGCACGTATCGTAGACAGGGGACGCTATTGCGTACTTAATGATAGCACCGCGCACCGATGTCGGGGTTCACTGTCGCCGACGGTATCGCTTAATACTGCATGAGCATAAGACGATATGGTCACGGTCGCGTAAAGAACCGCTTATTCATCCGACAATCCCCCCCGGCGTGCGATATCGTGGGGGATACCGTGACTTCTTCGAATAAATGTGAATTCCATATTAAATGTTCAGTGTCATCTAAATCTTACGCGGTACGATGTTTCGCGCGAGCGAATAAGTTTACCCATAACGTACAATTTTTTTCGTTTATTAGTTGTTAAGACGCTTGCAACACACAATACAAAACTCTTTTAAATATTTCCTTACGCGCTATGGATTTTTTATTACAGCCGACAGTTTACACGTGGATCAACTAATAAAACAGGTCTTGATTTACTTTTGGAAATACTTATATAGTGTCGGACGTCAGTGGAAACATCCAGTGACTTCGATTAAAAAATTGTTTTATACATTGCATTATCTCGCATTTTTAATTACATTTTTTATTGCATTTAATTTGTCGATTCTTGTAAATTTTGTATTAAATAAATTTATTGGTTTCGAAATATATGCATGAGATAAAATGATAAATTATTCAGATATCGTTAAAAGATGACGATTAAATCAGTTTTATATTAATCAAAAGTTCCTACTTTTTTTTCCGTTGCTGCAGGTTTTTGAGCGAGCCGAACAAACGGGTTTTAAAATATAATAAATATATACAAATTATATATAAAATATATACATATATATATATATATATACATATATATAATCTAGTATCTAGCCTCTTTTCCTGTTATTGAAAATTGCATGATCAATCAGTTATTGCGTATCATGACTAAACATACAATAAATCGCATTAATCATCCACAATAGTATAATTTCAGTCATTATCAGTACATTACTCGTGCATTACCAATTGCATTTAAAACGATTTTAATCGTGTCAAAGACGCGTCGTGCGTGACGCATTGCGAGACAAGGGATCGTCCTGCGCACGTCTCTAATTGTCGTACATAATTTTAGCATTAGTCACAGAGAGATTGCCAGTTGTAAGGAGAGACAAGAGGCTACCGTTTATAATGGTTTATGTAAACCGCGAATTTACGTCGAACTCGCGGTAGCCGCAAACTTTCCGTGATACGATTAATTCCGCGGATCAATCCCAGGATCGTCATCAACGCGGTTTATTCCATCGTGACATGTATAATTACCGTTATAATCCATCGCCGCGTGCTTGCGGCACCGTGATTACGATCGTGTTAAGTACAGGCTGCATTACGGCGCTTCGTTGTAATGAATGACGAGTTAAATGAGTGCACGACTGGCCGTTCGCGAAATGATACTGAAACTTATACGCCGGTCGTAGATACGACGATCGATTACGTAAATACGGCATTATGAATGTAAGCTTAAGCCGGACCTCATCAGAGTTATACCCCTCACGTGCTATCCGATCCGTCAAACCTCTCTCGCGTACATTAATTTTTCCCTTCGAATAATTTCTTCTTTTTGAACTCTCCAGTTCACGCGTCGATTGATTATCATAAAATGTTCAATGAATTAATAGCGTCCAACAGCAGTCTGTATAGTTGATGAGTTGGTGAGAACTTAGGCAACATTTCCATCGTCCGCTTGAACCGAAAAGGCTTGCGTGAACGGCGAGATTCACGCAAGCCTGAATTACGAGTTTTAACTGCTTAATATTATGACGTCAATTAACATATAGTATAAACACGTGCATATCTGATATCGTCAGATTGCGTTTCTAATTTATTGTTATTATAAACGATCCGTGCATAAAAATTAATGATAAACTAAAAATGCAGCCTGCCTGTGACGTAAAGATACGTCCATATGCTGCTATATCCATATGTCAATTGACGTCATCATATTAAGTAGTTAAGGCGCGCAATTCGTCAGGCAATTTCGCCGCTCACGCTTGCGCGGATCCGTCGCGTGGACGCGTGCTCGCTTATAACGCAGTTATCGGATTTGCTAATGGTCAATGGGGGGGCCCTCTGCGTAATGACGCTTAGTATTCGAAAATCGAAGTGCAGGAGCGTTGCACAATGCGACATTCCGCGCGAAGACATGGCGCGAGGACGCGCGTGTGGAAAGATCAGCCTCTTTGTTTTCTGGGCCATGGTCGAGACACGTATCCCAATGACGATCAATGTAAAAAAATCATTCCCATCGCTTTTTCCGCGCGGCAGATTTGATTTCGCTTCTCAGAGAGGAAGTAGCGAGGAAGCTTTCTCCTCGCGTGTTCGCTTCACGACGGCGTGTCTTTTTCTCGAATCAGCCGGCATCAGACGAACACTCGTGATTAGATTGATTCCCCGCCGATAAGTAAACTTGCGTAATATTGTAGGTATATCGTTTAAGCAATAATCTCCATTGGAACGTTACTTTACGAAAATGAAATCTCGACGTCTGCAGCGTTGCGATTATAATACTTTAAGCTAAAGTGAAATTACTTTGGAAGTGACGTGCATTTTTCTGGCGCACCCATTTGTCGCATGTTGTAATTCACTGTTTCAAATTATATGCATTACATAGATAAAAGGGTTATTTAATTAATCCAGCTCGATTTAAATCGAGACCCTTCCCTCGTGCGACGCACATTCAACGTCGACAGAAATTACTCGTTCGATTTTGCTCTCTCAATGCCAATATTGCTGTCTTCTTTCTTTCGGTCGTACTCGCCATCACATATATTTCAGAAAAAGTTGTGAAATTAAGAAAAAAATGTGAATTTATATCGCCTGATTATGCGCACGCATACGTTTGTTCGTTGTGTATTTATAATATAAACCATAACAGCCGGAATAATTAAAATGTAGAACGAGTGTATGAGTCAGCAATTCCACTGTGTTTCATATATAAGTATACGTGCGATAATTTTAATACTCAATTAGATGACCTTGAGAGTTTTGCAACAACCATTCAGTTTGTACTGACAATAAGTCTGAAAATTTTGCTGACTTCGACAATCGACGCCGACGTATTTGTAAGTCGCCGAGTATTTTTGATACGCAAGTTAAATGGACATTAAAATTTGGTAAATATTATTGTTTAAAAATAAAGCTATTTGCTGCTTTATCGTTCAAATTATATAGAAATGGATTAGGCTCCAAATGGATAACATCTAAACGTAATAATTGTTACATTACTTTTTAGGTGCACGTCTAGGTCGAATTAATTAACTTGAGTGACAGCTAATTGGCAGATAACGCATTACTTACGACGTCTTTATTGGGCTCTCAAGTTTAATAAACTCATCCTCAAGTTTATATAAACAGGATTAATTGATCCGAAAGATTTACAATGTTTGAGAAAGTATAAATTATTGCATAATTACTGTTTGCGTGCCGTCCGATCTTCGGTCGAGTAAAATAGTTTGATAATGCGCGAGTTGCACTTTTTTTTTAACAGATTTTATAATGCTACCATATGGGCATTCACAATGCTTACGTAATTATAACGTAACATAATGGCTTATTTTTCGACGTGAGAGTTGCTTATTCGACGACCATATAATCGCCTTTATAGGGAGATATCTCACGAGGAAATAAACCGACGACCTAAATTCAATTCGGGTGAAACTTTACGGGAATGACATAAGTCATTGACGTCAATCCTGAATTGCGATGTCAGAAGCGGGAGACGATCGAATCGTACGCCTGAATGATCCAACACTTTCGGCAACATTCGGCCGCAGAAGAGACCTTTAGAATGTTCCCAAATTGTCCCATGGAGCAGAGTTTTTTTTTTATACGCGTTATAAAATATGCGCCATCAAAATTTGCAGCGGGAATAAAAATACGACAACAGGGTAGATCAAAGAAATCCATCGCTATATACGATTTTGCGAAAATTACCCCGGTGACACTACCCCAGATATTCGAGGAGTCTTGCATAGTTTCGTTTGCAATTTCGACGATATTCTCCCTCATTACGATATGTTTACGTTACATATGATCCGTGCGCACGTTGCGCTCTTACGTAAGCGCGACGTTTTGCGGCGTTGGTTGTTGGTCTCCGCCGGCGAACGAATAGAGAGAGGGGCCGCCCGACGGAGTTTGGAGAACGCTTCCAAACCGGCATCCGCGCAAGTTCGCAACAGACGTCGTTGCACCACTTTCGCTATAAAAATCGGCATCCGTGACTAACCTTGGCACATTTCCCAACCGCGATCGCGATATCGCTCGTCGTCGTTGCTGCTGGCCACGCGGATTTTTGAGCGTGACTCCAATGACAAGCGCTGCGATGGCACTTGACCTTCGCCGGGTCGATTTCTTTCGTTCCCGTCGCGACGTCGGGTGCGATCCCGTTTTGTTCTCTCGCCGACCACGACGGACTACGGCGACGAGTGATGACTTCCTTGCGTAACGCGAATTGAAAAGCCGAAGGCACCGTTCACGTTCGCGATTATCTTCCGCGATCGGCCGCGGCCACTTCGGACGTTTCTGCAATACGCTCCAACGCTACCAAGATATTACATATGCTCACTTTTATAACTTTTATCTATTTAACGCAGCAACAGAATTTTTTTTCCTCTACTGCAAAATTTTCCATAACGTATCTATTCCCTGTAACCGAGCGAGCTGAAATATCAATACGTTTAACTTAATCGTTCTTGTCGCGTCCCGATAACTATAAGCGATAAGTCCTTGCAAATTTTATTGCGTAACACGCGTGCATTTTCAGTACGTTGGCACTCAATGGCACAATGTATTCGCACGAATGTTTTCTTTTTGTATCGTCAGCGTTTTTTGTCACCGTCAATTTTAATCGCGCTGTTCCGTAACCCCATCTGGAGATCATGCCTGTTACAGACCTCTACGATACTTGAGAAACTTGTCAATCTTGTGTATATATATTTTGAAACGCGGTGTTTTTCCGAGGCGCACGCGATTCTCGCTCAAATCTGAACACGAGATCTAGCCATTCTCGACTGGGTGCAAAGCGTTAATGTCATCTGATTGCTTTGTGGATTCTTAATGACACATCAACGAAATCTGATAACATTCTATAAAATCTTGTATGATTGTACAGGACTTAAATATATTTTACAACCAGGATCAGATTTCACGAAAATTATAAGTATGTTAGGAAGGTAAGGCCAAAGAATTGTGCAAATGTGTTCAATTAATTCATACGAGGAGGACTGCGTATAGACTGCAGACTCATAATGCAAAAAAAAACTTCATTTGCAAATTCAATTCAATTCAAAGTTATCCGAACGCCATTAGGCGAATAGTTACGTCAATATCATTTTATCAAGCAAGTCAACAAATTAAAAAAAAAACACTTGTATTATCCTTTCAAAGATAGATAGATGCGTAATTTCTCGAAACATACAATACGCACGATGACTCTGTTCTTTTTTTTTTAAAGATTTAAATTTTGATGTCCGAAGCAAAGATTTATTTATTGACAGTTATCCGAGCAGAAATTTGATTAGGCATTATATTTATTAACTTTGAATTTTTTTCCTAACACGAAACATAATCACAAATAATTATAGTGAAAATTAATTTATAAGCATAATTGTAAAAATAATTTTTAAAAATACTATTAATAATGATATAATCGTAAAATTAATAATAATTAATCACAAAATATATATATGTATCTTATGCGACAGTAAAAAATTTGGATCAATTTTCCTTGACGGTGCGTCGACAAATGTTAATCAATTATCGAATTTGCATAATTTCTAGTCTTCATGACTTCTTGTGATTATGACGTATATATAACGCACTCGTTAAATATAGGTAAATAATAATTTGCGATTTCCACACAGAGTAATTAAATTACGGAAAAAGATAAGCAAGTCATATCCGCCTATCGTACGTAATTTTACTGTATAAAGTCCATAAAATAATTATCGATCGATCACTGATAACACACTTATTTATAACATCATTAATATTAATTAATGCAAATTCTAAACAATACTTCTTATAATTTTTAAAAAACTTTGATTATTTTAACAATAAGAAATAATGCTTAGTTTTTGATAGTTTAGCGCTTACTTTTTATGCTTAGTTTTTTCTATGTAATTTTTCTTCTTCTTCTTCTTCTTTGTCTTTTGTCTTTTTCTCATCATAAAATTTCTATACTTCAAGACTTGACTCAATCGAATGTCATCTTTTCTTAAAAGCTATCTCTCGCTTAGATGATCTATGTATTTCAGGTTCGTTTCGAGTATCTGTTTTGGTTTCTTTTATTTCCCATTGTTGATTTTTAATGGAGGAAGTTATATATAAATATTTTACCACAAAATATAAGCACTAGTTTGTTAACAACAAATTTAAAGAAGTTAAAGGCCAATGAATATGTCAGTATTTCATAGAAGAATTAAATATGGTAATTGATATGTAATTAATAACAGAAAAATACGAGAGACAGTAGACAAGATTATATTGCAATTCTTTATGTCCGTAAAACGCGATTTTTCGAACAGTTCTGTGCTGAAGAAGTTTTGCTTTTCTCGCGAATCCGTCGCAACGGAGAGGTTTTCCATGTTTCCCAGATAGACGAAAATATAGTGCGCGTACGCGCGGAAAATCGCGCAGTAAAACGAGGAAGCGAAGGACGAGGACTTGGGTAATCCTCGGGTTTTTTGCGAGAAAGCGTGCGAACCGCGCGCTAGCGAGCAAGCGTTCCGTTCCGTCTCTTCTGTAAATGTTCTTTCGTCCGTAAGCGCTTGTTCTCAGACGATGCCGCCGCCGTCGCCGCCATCGCGCATTCATCCGCGCGATATCGCACGAATTAGCGGCTGCTAGTTAATCTCTCAGCCGTTTCGCAATTCGCGTGCCTTTAGCCGCGAGCGCGGCAAATTGGAGCAAACTTTTTCCTATCGCGCGCGCCCCTGTCCGTTATTGCACAACCGACGTTTCCAATTACTATCCGCATTGGTTTGCCGAGGGATACCGAAATTTATGGAAGGTTCGTCCTCGTCCGCGCTTAGAGTATTGTAATTTATTTAATATCTCTCTAACGCGTTACGTATTAAATATTATATAATTTAATAGGCTTGATTTTTGCACGGTAAATTTCTGCGGCGAGCTTTCACGATGAGGATTGGATTTCGTTACGATGGCAAAGTACGTTAAAATAAAGGCGATTAAACATTTTTTCATATGCGTCGATCGTGATGAGCCTCACGGGAAGCGTCGGATGAAAGTTATGACAGCGAGTTGTTACTTTGACCTTATACGAGGCTGCATGCACTTCGCGAGAGACGAAACAATACTCTTTGCGCGGGTCTAACTTGCAGTTTCCATCTGGTGCCGTCTAGAAAGTATATTTCTCTCGGTCTTTCACATCGCGCCTCGATATCGTCGTGGGATTTCTTTACGATGTTATTATATGACGGCACTCGTCACGATCTATTTCCGCATAATGTGAAACCGATTAATTAATACGTCAGAAACTTTATGATGATTAAAAGACGTTAATGCATGCATTGCACTTAATATAGTTTATGTTTCTCTTCCAAACATTTCCTATAAGAGTACAGAACGTTTACCTAAGAATATTAATTATATAAATGACCATTAAAGTTTCATTAAATAATCATCATATTAAGTTTTTAAACTGTTAAATCTTAAGATCACAGATTTCTTCAGTTTTTAGATCCTTGAAATTTTTAACTTTTTAGGATCTTCAAAATGTAATCTTTTTTATTTGCATATTTTAAAATTAATACCTCAAAAAAAATTTAAAAGAAAAAAATACTTCACGCTATTTAAGAATTCAACGATATTTAAATTTCAAAATTTATTAATACGAAGATTTAAAAAATTAACGATTTATAATAATTAACTTTTTTATAATAATTTTTTTGGGGAAAAATCGTAGAAAGAAATATGTTATTCCATTGAGTTTCAATCTGCGCGGTGGGCAAAAGCTTCGTGAGCGAGGATCAGTCGGAAATCGGTCTTCCTAGAAACGAGAGATTGGAAATGCTAATGCGTGTGTGAAGATGTGCTCGAAGACGGTCGTCTGCCTCATTACGTTCGATTTCACTGCGATGTGTGTTCCGGTATCGTCAGAGCGCGACTCCTGTGTCTTGTATTACGTGAGGCCGACTCGCGCGCGGCGCGAATGTTCCGCGAATCCTCACAATGATTGCATTGTGCATGCGTTTAACGCTCATTTCGTACGCATTTAATGAAGTTATAGTATCGGCGTGTTCTATTTTAAATTTAAAATCTCATTTTCGGATCTCAAATCGAGACGAATTCAGAGAGGATATGACGGATTAATACGTTGCGTATATAATATACGTAATATATGGTTAATACACGGTAATTGAATATGATAATTAACATCTCATTTTCATGAGAATAAAAAATAGTAATAGAAATAATAATGTATTCTTTGCAGAAACTGCGCTGTATATATTCTGAAGATGAGAATGAAAGATTGACACTTTGAATGCAAAATGTGTGAAAAATGGAGTTTTTACACTAATAGAGGTGTTTCCTTTCAAGAATTATGTTATACTCCATCCATGTTTCTCGCAGTTCTTTCCACATTAAATATATACAATACATCGTAGTCTCCTTTTCGTCTCGAACGATTTTACTAGGATTGTTTTTGGGGGGGCTTACATACCGTCGGACTGTCGATCGATGCGTCGGAGCGGAACACGAAATTTTCCCACAATTTCCCACTTTCTCATGTCGCACGCAGAAAAGTTGAGCCAATCTAGAGGGAATTTCACTTAGACAGCAAATGAAGGATATGTATGTCACATGAAGCCGAAGAAATTTCGTTGACCTGCCGACTTCCATAGAGCACGAAAGTCGGCGAGAGTAATGAGTCTCGTGTAATTCTTTGTGTTAGTTTCGCGGTACCTTTAGATATTACGATTCTTCGAACAACTTCCTTTCAGAATTCTTTCTTCTTAAAAGATACTTCGGGTCGTCGTGTGAGGATTCCGTTGCGAAGATAGAGTGAACATGACGTGCGTGTTGGTAGATATAATGACTCGTTAAGTGATTCTAGATACCACGAACATAAAGCCTAACTGTAAGAGAAATATTTATTCTAAACGTTCCTTTTTACACCTATATAAGTGTTGTCTATTTGGTTAAACGTGTTTCTAATATCACTTATACATCCTGATTAGTGCGAAGGACTTTCGCCTTTCGCACAAAGTCAAAAATTCCAGTCTTGTTACGTGATTAATGGACACGTCATCGGGTGAGAAATGGTACTTCTCGACTCTTATGTTAACAATAATAAATCAATGTTTTAGCTAGATTTTTTTTAAAGTTCAGCCACGATTTCTTTAACAAATTCGTAACTTGTAATTTTAATTTTTCATATTGTCTTGCTCTTTGAATAAAAATCAGAAACCAACACAAGATTCTGTCGAAATAACATTGTCGTATTTGACAAATTCTCTGACACATCAGCAAGCAAACCGGTAGTATTCATTCCCAGTTAAAGATTAATCACATTGAGGTCTATAAATCATGAATCTTATAGTGACATCAAATATTAAATAATAGCTTGAAAAATAGTAATATATTGGTTTTGAAATCACGCATCATTCTTGTCAGTTTGCATTCTGCTTGTAGCCAGAAATGTCTGAAAAAACTAATATTTGCGCGGTAGATTATATTTTTCATATCTTGAACTTCTTTTAGAGTATACTAATTTCGCACCCTCTGTCCCTACCTTTCGTAATTCCGCGGCAATCCACCGGCACTTTCTATCCTCGCCAATGTCCGAGCTCACGTGTAATTCCGATCGTAGGCCGGCGCAGTTGAGGGACGTGGCGAAGACGAAGCGACCGACAGCATCTGGGGTGTTCACCACGTTGGCGTTGTCTCGTTCACACACTGACACCCGGACTCAACACCAAAAAGCACCGCGAGGAAAAAGAAACGGAGGCTTCGCGAGAACGCTGGTATTCGAAGAAACTAACAAAGGCAGGGATAAAGTGGAATTGATCGCGAATGGGCAGTCGAGAGGCAGCCAGCCCGATCGATCGATCGCTGTCCTCCTCCTCACCACGACTTTCGAGTCCTGACGCGAGACTGAGGAGTGAGGACTGACTCGGGCATGGACTGCGGACTCGGACTCGGGCTGATCGCGACACTCAATAGCGCCGTCGCGCTCGCACCTCCCCCTTCGTGGAGTGCCCCAGGCGGTCTCGCTCCAACTAATGCTTTCCCTCTGCGGCGAATATACTCCTGCTTGCCTTCCCTTCCACCTGTTGCTCCCTCGCGTTTCGCCACGTCGCGATCGTGCTCGCTCCTCGTCCTTGTCTTCAGATTCCCCGCCATGCTTTCCACGCCGATGTTCCCCCCTGGCTTCCAATCCGGAATTTCCAGCTAATTATTCCAGAGTAGGTCTTAATCCGTTTGTCGCGGTGCTCCACTCTTTCATGCAGTGTGTTCAGCTTCCTGAATTGATGCTACCGCATCAAGCAACAATTAACGCAATAAATAGGCAGCTAGGCAAAAATTCAAGATTTCATGAAGGAAATAATCCTTGAAACGAAAAATGTGGAGAAGATTTTTCTTCGCTATTTCTGCGAAAGATTTTCTTTTAATTTTAAAAACATTTAAAACTACTAAAAAATATCGAATTGTACGAAAGGATTAACTGCTGCTCATTCTTAATGTTATTATGCCCAGTACGTAAAAAATATTTTATTTTAATGTATTTAAATCCAACGATTATCCGTTGATCTTACATAAGAAAAAGAGTACTTAAACATTTCAGTACTTCATCTGGGCACTCTTTTTCTCGGCGCATTTTATAGCGATTTTCCTCATCCGTTCAATGTTACTCGCCAATCGTGCGGTAAAGCCGATTCCGCCTTCGAGAGGCGGATTGCGACCTGCGGACGCTTTCGCTCATCTCGATGCTGTAGTTACCTCTTCCCATCACCTGCTGTTCCCTCGCGAAAGGCCGTTCCTCGGCGCACGTCGATCCGGAGATCCGTTTTGACACCGCGAGATCGCTTTCTCCGCTCCTTCTGCGCCCGGTCTTTAATCCCGACCATCGTTAATTTCTTCCTCTCAAGCTTACATCAATTTCCGTTCGTAATGCCTGATGTAATTTTGTGTCTCTCTTTTGTTTCTGTCTTTCTGGTTTTTCCGCCGTTTCTTATTTTACCTTCGCTATTTCTATATCTCTGCTTCAATTCCGATGTCCCTTGTCCCGCGTTTCTTACTTATTGTTTTATAAGGTTTGTATCACGCTTGAGAAACGTTGTTTGATGACGATTATTCCTTCGCAATTCGCGCATAACCCGTTTGCAATTCGTTTTATCCGCTCTTGCTCAATTTCCGCTCTCAATTTTCCCCCGTCAAAACATGCATGCATACATCCTGCAATTTTTTTGTTTGACCGCCGATTAACGGTCTTTCGACGATGATTGTAAATTGGCCGGGGTGAACGTTAACGCGCAATACCCCATTCTTCAAGTTTTTATTTTTTTTTTCGACCGAGAATTCTTTATTTACATAGTAATTTCCACATTTGGTGCCTCTCTTCGGCGAATAATTCAACGGCACACGTGAGCTCAGCGTTTAGTGTGCCGCATTAGTGAACAAATTGCAAACGGCAAGGGCACAAGTCACCGACTTCCTGCGCCCATTCACGTATAACTTGGTCGCTTCCGGTAGTTAATTTGGTGAAACACCTTGCTATGCCATTGTCATCGCCGATAATAAGACACTGAAGATTCTCTCGATGTCGCGCGACGTTTGTGCCTAGCGAGAAGTAAGTACGTATAAAGCGCGCGTCGTACATGAGAGCGTCAATGTGATTTAAAAATCTACTTTTATTCTTTCCTCTTACTGATCGCTTATCTTCGAAAATGAAAATCCGTCTCATTTAATTTTTAATTCAAATCAATTAATATTATACACCGTAATTCGCGTCGTTACGTAACAATATGATAAAAAGCGTTTGTTACATTACATGTTTAAAATGACTTGCGTTATAACGCATGTACATAAAATGGATTACGTTAGATTAGGTAATCGAGACAATCTGCACATCGCGTAATCTAGGCGAATTAAGATTAATGGGCAAACGAAATACACAATTTTCTTCCTGTTGACGCGAAAAATTCTCTCTCTCTCTCTCCTCGTTCATTTAACGACGAACGAGGAAACGGGGTAGAAGGTTAACGACCGTGGAAATCACTTAAATCTTATGATTGTGTACGCTTGCGGGTAATATCCCGCAGGTTAGTTATAGTCCGGGTAACAAAGCAGCGTCGTGAAATCTGTCGGACGTTGAAATGTCGTGTCGAAGTAAACGGAGAACAATTTTCTCGGCTTTTACGAATCAACGCATTGTTTATCGAACGCGGCAGTGTATCGCCAATAAATTCCGGCCGCGCGCGTCTAATATTACCATTAATGATTCTAACAACGCCGAATATTAGCTTATCGACATAGAATATTACAACTCTTGAATGCCTTCTTATATATCTACTTATTATTCTTCCTTTTTTTCGTGCTGTTCTCTGTATGTATCATTATTTTTCTTTCGCGAGGAATCTTACATTGTTTAATCAACAAATTTTGTGCGGCCGTAAGATTGCTTCTCCTAATTTACATTAACGCTTTGTCAAAGTGTGACTGGCAGATTTATCAGCACTCGTGTCCCGCCAGCATTGTCATCGTCTTTATTTTCCGCAATCGGAATATTTAATCTCCCTTCGATAACACTCGCGGAGTCGCGCGGATGCATTCAAGCATCCCCGTTCTGCAGCATTCGTGAAACAGCTCCTTGCCGCGGTTAGGCTGTCGCCTTAAAAGAAATGTATAATATCGCTGTAAAGTGATTCGGCGATCCGCATGGATACCGAAGAAACACAGCGAGGCGATTTTTCGGCGCGGCCTCAATCGCTGCCTGAAATAACTGGCGACGCACTTTTATCCTCTTCTTCTTTTTTTTTACAAGGTCGTCATGGTTACTTGACTGTGCTTAATATATGCACATATATATCGTCATATGTAGCTGTCAATAGCCGTTAAAAAAACCGGTAAAAATATATATAGGTGTATAAATGGCCACCCCTTTTTAACTCGTAAACTAACAGAGATAGACCTAATAAATATAATATCAAATTAAACGGCTCTGACTAAATTTTATTGTAAGCACAGTGATCACTTAGAAATATTATCTATGTTAGAGAGCGGAAAGATATGATAATTTTTGCACGGTAAAGTAACAATTTTAATATGGTAAAAGTTGTAGCGTTCTTTTTAACGAATACAACGATGTATGATAAAACGAAATTATCTTACGAATTATAAGAGTTATTTTGGTTTAAAATTTTGTGGGCGATTACTACTTTTTCAATTTCGGTCCTGCGATGTGGCCAACTTCCGACTCTGACATTGACGAGAGTACTATGATCAGGTGAAAACATTACATGTCAATCGTCAACGCGAAAGCCGGAAGTTAGTCACACCGCAGGGTCGAAACTGAAAAGGTAATAGTCGCCCGTAAAACTTTAAATGAAAATGATTTGTACAATTTGTAAGATAACGTCGTTATATCACACATCGTTGTATTCGTAAAAAAAAAAACGCTACAACTTTTATCTATTAAAGTTGTCACTTTACATTGCAAAAATTACGCATGTTTCTCCGCTCTCTAACATAAGATAATGTTTCTAAGTGATCACTGCGCCTACAATAATGTTTAGTCAGAGCCGTTTAATTTGATATTATATTAGGTCTATCTCCGTTAGTTTACGAGATAAAAAGGGGTGGCCACTTATACGGAGACACCCTGTATATATAGCGAAGGCATTAACAAAAAAGCAGAAACTAGATCCTGAAATCTTATCTTCTTACAGATTTCTTGAATTTTTCATCATTTGTTATATTAAATTCCATTGCTTATATTAAATAAATTGATTCAATATCTCTTCTAGGAGAGATATATGTAAAATAGACCAGACTAATTTGTAAAACGTTACGTATATACATAACGTTTATTCGCCGGACTAGCCTGTCACATATTTGCATTACACGTATGACACACATATAACGCACAGGACTTTGGCACGCATTAAAAATTCTTCCGTATTCTCTTGAGTTAAGAGTCAAGAGAGATCTTCTGAAAAGTCGTGAATATGATTCCTCGTAAGGCGTAAGGCGATTCTTCTCAATAAGTCCGCGAACTGCGATATAAGATAATTAAATATCGCACGTCGACATTTTTTTTTCTCCTGCTCTTTCTCGTCAGATTTTGTCATCAATATTGTCGCGCTAATCTATAATATCAAACTGACAGAAACGATATAATGATAATTTCTTTTATCGCGTCTATTCTTTATCCGCGTTGCGAACATTGAAATGCAATTGTTTCCGCGGCAGTCGACAATTTTATTTCAGGTCAAGAAGTAGCGACCATAACGGTGGTCAAGACGGTCTGCACTTTCCCCAGCACGCAGTTGCGCAACCGTAGCTGCGGCACCTGACGTAATGTGAACCTGATTAAATAACAGGGAGTTATGAATCTTTCTTTCTTTTTTCTGTCGAAAATTGGACTATGGGCGTTGTGACCCATATTCGAAACTGACACGCGCGACGTGTAACATTTGACGTTTTCGAGGAAACGGTCGAGTCATTATCATTGGCACCGGCTTTGGATGTTCGATGATTGTTGCGCGACGTTACGGACAATTGCTGTTGCATTAAATTAAAGTTTCTATAATCTAACTTTTTATAAATATTAAAAATCTTCAGCAGCTGCGTCCAATGGGTTTTCTTAATTTGCGTAATCGCTATTCCATACAAATTTCATCACAACGAGACGAGCTACTTGCGAGAAAAACTCAACGCTCAATAATAAATTTGCATCCTTGAGAAATCAGTGGTGAAATGGAAGAAAAAAATTGAATTACCATTACCATCGGTTCGCACTAATGCCAGTTAAATGACCGTCGAAGGGGACATTCTCCTGTCATATTTTTCGTAGGGGGATTGATAATTACACATGCGCGCGCAAGAACGTATCGATCGCCGGATATCGCATGGATTTCCAGGCGGATAAAGACTCGGATGCGAAATTACACGGATTAGCGTCGCTTCACGGAGACTGCAACGAAGGAAGTCCGCAACGGTGTCGTCCGCGGCTGGCTGACCGGTAATGATGACAACGGAGAAATTTGTAAAGCGCGACTTCCGGTTGCGTACAAAGCCGGCACGAGCTAAAGTTCGTACACACCTTGCGAGGAGAGACCACCGGCTGGATCGTTAAATTCGCGAATTCGTGCGAAAGTATATTTTCATATTGGTGGTTCTCGTTCATCGTATAACTTGCCACGCATATCGAAATAGAAAGAATTTGGTGACCTATTTGATGGTAGAGATAATAGTCCGGAATAGAAGCGGATCTCGTACAGGCGCTTACATCTCGTGTGAAACTGAAAGTGGACTGCCACCGGGAGCCGCGAAGGCGGATGCTGCTTGACAGAAGGCGGAATTTTTATTTAGCATCAAGCCGAAAAGTGAAAGCGTCCGCGACAATCGTACGGAAAGTATACGCCGCGCCGCGCGCCGTTTCGATATCCTTCGACCTTGGAGCAATCGTGCGCGTGTATCGCGATATCACTAATTTTCACATATGTACAGGTCGTCCCCCTCCCTCCTCCTCCTCCTCTTCCTCTCCCATCGATGGTATTCATTCGCGATGGGATTTACACCTTGTCACGCCGCTTGACGTCACGCCGTTTTCTCTGTTTGCACCATGCGTCGCGATTGCTGACGATGCCGTTTGCGATAATCGGCTGATTTCGATTGCTGACGGCGTCGATGCGATAATCAACCTCGGCAGAGGAGCCCGTTCGTTCGCCCGATATAAGCGAAAGCACTAGGAGTTTTGTCTTGGAGGAGACAACCTTGAACCTGATGGTGCGGTTCTAACGAGAGAAGAACCCTCTAGGAATCGAAATCTTATAATTTCTGTATATTCATCACGTTTCACTAGAAAGTTATGCAAAATAAGTAAACTCCCTCCCCCCTCTCCATCGCAATGATTTCCTTGAAAAATATTCATAATTTCTCTTCTTTGATTTTTCACTAAATTATAGATAAAGAACGACGACAGATTATCGTAATAAATGTTAAGAATCTTTAGTCAACATTTATAAAATTAACATTTTTGCTGACTTTAAAAAATTAAATAAATTGTAATATAGTAAATTTACAAACTATTTAAAATAAATAAAGTTTTAGACAGCATAAATAATGAAAATTGTCACGTAGTACGCTATGTATTATTTTCTGCAGCTGTATGTAATTAAAAATAAACATTAACATATTTTGTACGTGTCTTGCAAAATAAACGGATCCAAATTCGATAGCATTAATGCAAGAGTTCTGATATAAAAATATACTACGTCAATCAATTCGATTCCATAAAGGTAATTGCCACTAAAAACTTCGTTGCATGTTTTTTGTATTTATTTAAAAATTACCAATTAAAGAGGCTTAAATTAAAATTGAAATCGTTTTACGAACGTATACAATTCACACACACGCATATCATTAGATACATTGAATATTGACCGAAATATAATAAATATTTTATTAATAATAATTTGGCTAGCACACGCAAGATATTACACATAATAATTTGCATTTTATAACTATTTTCTCGGCGGATAGCGTCATTAAAAGATCGTTCGATAAACATTTACCTTCGTCGCACCATTGATTATATCATAGATCACATATTTCAATAATAAATTTGACAGCAATGTTTGCAGAATATTTATGCGAATACTCGAATTCGATGTCGCGTTACCAAGGATCTTCAGTAGATCTTCGTAGATCCGTTCTCGCAAAAGCGAAAGTTTTCGCTTCGGTGCGCATGCATGATGACTATCGGTCAGCCGACAGCACGCGATCCTCATTACGATCATCGACGAGGACTAGGAGCGGTCTTCCCAAGACCGATTCGAGGGACATATTACGTCCTTTCCGTTATCGGTGCAACATCGAGTCTAGTCTTGCCTTTTTCTTTTAAATAATCTATTATTTTTATATTTTATGTAATATACAGGCGATTTTCACCATGTTTATTGTCACGCATTATCGACGCGTTTACGTATACTTATTATTTCGCAAACTACTGCGCCGCTCATTGAAATAAATTTCGATACGGTGGATCTTCAATCGCGCGCTTACGAGCGTCGAGCGATAAAACGGACAATAAGAAGTAAATAAGAAAATGTCACGGTATTATCAACGAACCAGGTCGCTAAACGCGGCCGAAGACATGGTGTAGATGTGAAAGCGGTCAGTCCAGCTGCTGCCGGATTACGTAAATCCCAGGAAGAGCGATCAAACGTCTGACGAGGGTACGTACTGTCGATACGCGACATCGATATTCGGACATACGCGAATACCATCCTCCACGCGTGAGTTTAAGGCTGTGAGATCCCGCACGAGGCGCGTGGCGTGGCCTCGGGATCTCTCGTGTCTCGGTGACGAGGTATTAACGTGACATAACGAAGTAAGAGAAACTTACCGCGGATACTCACGTAATAACGTGCTTAATGGGCGCGTCCATAATTAAACAAGATCGACGCTTTATCCACGGAAGCGATGTGCTTTGGAAGAGAAAATGTCAGATTTCAACACTCCCCGTTATAGAATATATAAATACTGCTTCGACACACTCTGTGTGTATTGCAAGAAACTTAAAATGCTCTAGTAGATTACCTTGAAGGAAGTATATCTCTCCATAAATAGCTATATAAAGATACGAGTTGTTTGAATCATACAATTATTGTCGCTCGTGTGAAAAGTAAACTATTTGCACTTGCTGTTGGCAAGTATTTGCATTTTAATGACTTATAATTTTTTAACGATTGTTGCAAGGCGCTCAAAGAAGGAAAACGTGTCTTTTTCATTGATTTACAATCGCACACGATACATGATGGTCGTTGATTTCTTTTCTGCCACGATTTTCGGAGAACGTGATGAAACAAGCAACTGCAATAAACAACTTTTGATAATCTTTCTACTGCCCTGACTGGCTCGATAGACCGATCCTAATTGCGAAAATGCGATCGACGTGATGATACTCGTTAAACAGCAGCGTGAAAAAAATTATATTTGTTCGCGTCATCGAATTTATATGCGTGTGTAATCTTCGAACTGGCACATCTCGCACCGCATCATTACGGCCATGTCGACAAGTCGGGCATTATAGCTGACTGGCAATTAGTTGAATAAACAAACGCCCACTTTTCGAAGATAATAATACATCGGACTCGTCATCAGCGAATACAATATGTGAGTACGTACATTTTGCTATTTGCTTGCATCACTAAAACTTAAGCTGGATGAATAGGTATTAATTGGGTACTAGATATGTATATTCGTCCTGCAGTATTTCTGAGATTTATTGGATAAAAATACGATCCACGTGTTTTTTCTCGATACCAGAAAAGCTTATGATTGCGTCATTTGAAACACTTTTATATATGTATATAGTTATATTTTAAAAGTAAGATAAGCAAATTTATGTAGCACAGAAAGAAGGAGAGAAAAGGTTGATTCATGTGTTATTAGTTCTTACAAATATTGTAAAGAATTATCATTATTGTCACCATATATTTGATAATAAAACACAGATAAAATCTTAATAATATTATTGAATAAATATGATAGTTTATCTATAAATATTAATAAAAATTTAATGTATCATTATCTTTCTCTCTTCTTCTACATCGCTGTAATTATGTGCAATTGACAAGTGCTTTATAAAACGAGAATATTACATGCCGCATTAATTATCAAGTGTCATTAATATCCGTTATTTTTTATATGCTCAATGCTAATTAATCTTTTAAAAGATTCTATCTGTTTATCATTACCACACATGCAATGTGAGGAAATTATTTGTCAATCCTAAAAAAATCCTTATTTATTTATCATCATTAATTTTTATCGAAATAGAGGAATCAGAAAACAAACTTAAACATGATCGTCATGTTTTGAATGCCAGTTACTAAGGACGTGCTCATTTATGATACAGAAAGTCATGTTTAATATTCAACAGATACAGCGCAAGTAAGAAAGAAAAAGAAAAAGAGAAAGAAGTGAATACAAGATTTTATCAGAAAAGGCTTAATTTTACAGATGAGACCGGTTACTCGTCTACGAGAAATATAATTCTATATATTGACAACCGTCAAGGTAATATATAGATTACCATGTGCTGATGTAATAATAATTAACACGGTTTTGACATTTAATAATTGTTAAGTATTAATTTATGATAAAAAAAGAGAATGAAAGAAAAATCTTAAACTGAGGATTCAATAAATATCATATCCACATATAATAGCGAAAGAAAAAATTAAGGAATAATTATTATTGGAATATTATCAGATTTTAATATAAAAATTCTTAAAAAACTCTTTAAAATGTTAGATTTAATAAAAAAGACAAGATTATTTCCTAGAAGCAATAAAAACACATATAATTATTTTATTTGCATTTGATTGTAAAAAATTTCAATGAACTTTTTGCCTTGTAGACATAACAAAAAAATTTTATCATTAGAAATGGTAACAACACCACTCGTTGAAGAGACATGTTATTGAAGATATACATATAATGAATAAGTGAACACGCTAGATACAATACACATATTTACATGAATAATTTTTCTCGCTAATCATCCAATAAAAAAAATGAGATACTTATATGAAAATTAAATGGAAAGATTATGGTAGCAGTATAATCGTTATAATTGTTAATGCAAAAATCGCGTACGTGTTTGTGCGATTAAGACATTAATTACTTCGTGCATACAATATAGATTACTATAATTAGATTATTATAAAGAAGAAACAGAAAAATGATACACAAAAAGAAAAAATAATGACATAACATATTTAAAGAATATCGCAAAAACAAACTTTTTCGATGTCATTTTTTTATGGATATTCTCATGAAAGTTATCTTTTAAAAACGAAGAGATTTTTGCAAATCACAATCGTCTAAAAACTCTTATTCAATTTAGATCGAATTTAAATAAAATAATCTTTAAAACTTCCTCGATAAAATCCAAAAAACGTAGAGTGGCTTTCTTTAAAAATCGTCTGAATTCGAATATTTTGTACACGTCGACAAAATTCTAACGGAAAGAAGAATGGCGGTTTAAAAGTGTTAAAGTCAAAGCTACGCTTGCAACGGCGACAAATAGATCGATGAGTTAATCGTGTCGTGTCTTAAGGCACTTGCAAAATGTGAGAAAATCACTTATGCTAATTTGAACCTCCAAGTCTTGTCGAAGAGTCGAAGTCGTGGTGCCATCTCTTGGAAGAAATACCTAGCAGACACACCATGCCTTTGAAGACTTACATTCGCGGATAAGCCTCCGCATTCTCGATATCGATCATTGAAGATAATTATTTACTCTTTAGTTTATTTACTCTTACGCGCTATTTATTCTTATAACACATACCCAATCAGCAGACAATGTTTTTTAAATGGTTTCTAAATATTTCTTTAATAATATGATATTAAATAACTATTTAAAAAATATTGTCTACTGATTGGGTAGTTGTACATATCTTTCAGATTCGGTAACGTTCCGTTCACGTAACTCGTTCAGAAATTTTCCGTAACCGATGGTATTTTAAATACATCGTCATACTTATTGTGATAAAAGTTTTCCACTAATAATAACTCGCACCACTCAATATTATAGAACTTTATTTGTTACGATATCGCTACTGCGCTGGAATCAATGGAGAAGGAAGTTAATTTACACTTTCTAAAAAAGGAAAAATAATATATGTTTTGCATTGTAAATTTATAATAAAAATTTAAATTTAGTTTTGCAGTGTTTAAAAATTGAGGAAAAAAACTTTAATTTAAAACATGTATAAAAGGAATATTTGTTACCTCTTTTTGTATATAGAAACTTACGGAAATATGGCATATATTTGTGTATATCTAATCTCACGTTATCGGACAAATAATTGCTGAAAATTGCCAAGTCATGCCAAGACCTCACGCTTGACTCATAACAATTGCCAAAGAGAATGTGCCGCAATTTTATGCTTCGGATGACACTTAAAGTGCATGGCATCTGTTGCGTGCATTCACCAAGCTACGTCGGATAATGAACAAATCATGCATTTCGAGTTTCACACTTCCTAGTCACATAATAGCACATTGTTGGATTGTGCAATGACATAAGGCAGGTCGTTCGCGAGACGTGCCTCTTAAAACCTTCCTGAATTTCTATGTATGTGCTTCATCGACAATCAAGGGAACCTATTTGATTATTAGAATAGGTTAAAAGCTTAGAGCATAATATATGCTCTAAGATTAAAAGCGAAAAGACAAGAAAGAGCATTCCTCTAGCTTCAAGTTAAACAAAATCTTCGCTTATTCCAATCTCTTATTCATTAATAACTTTCTAAAAATATTTCTCTCGAAATATCAGAGGCAAAATATCGTACGTATCTATTAATATTAACATAATAAAACATTTTTTCTAATTTATATACTTATTATTTAAAACGGTTACACACAAATCCATAGAGCAATTTCGATATTCTTTAAAAAATTTAATCGAAATGAATTAATCTGAATTAATCACTTTAAGTAAAATTAATACATCCTTTCTCATTTGGTCTAATTTCTATATATTCGATAATATATTTTTATTGTATTTACAATTTTTTTATATTGCTCTTTCTTTTTGTGTTATTCTTCTCACGCATACTCTTTTAATTTTACATTTTCTTTTTCCTTTTGCAATATGTTACTTCACCATGGTATTTTTCTCGCTATATATATACTTTTTGTACCATATTTTATCATCGATATGTGGTACTTCCAAAACAAAATTAAAACTGTTACTACTTAAATTCGCCACCGCCATAAAAAAGTCTCGACAGCGAAGATGCGTTACGTATGATTGTGCGTGCGTGCATTTGTCCTTTCACTGTACAATGCTGCAGTCAGGCAAAGCGCGCGGCCTGGTCTCGCGCTGCACTTGCCGGCCATTGCCGGCCACTTTCACGCGCGATTGCGAACTCGGGAACTCGCCGAAGTAAGTCACGCAGGACTCATTGCCGAGTGGGCACGCCGTTAAGTTCCTACGACGAAAACTATGCTCGTAAAAAAAAAAGAGAAAAAGAAGAAGAAAAAGAAGAAATCCCGCGCGCGTTACGTGTGTAGCGCGGAATGACTTAAAATTCGTGCTTCGAGTAATCGCGATTGGTCTCGTGACAAATTTCCTCCCTCGAGAGATTGTTCGAAAGATCTTCTTTGAGACAACTCAACTTGATTCGTTCATAAGTAACAGGCAAAAAAAAAAGTTACAAATCGTCTTATTCCACGGGCGAGGCAAGATGCGATTAGCTTACGAATTCGAATTCTTGCATCTTCGATCGACGTGGAATTAAGGCTGCGCTGCTCCCTGTTTATCATAAATCAATCGTCTGTATTCAAAGTGAATCCGCAAGTTCTCTTCGTGTGATCAGTTTTTTTGAATCGTAAAATTCCGCGGAAACTGCGTCGCGCCGCGCGGATTTTACTCCCGCAGGTGTGCCGGCGCGGCGCGCGGCGCGTCGCGTAAATCGCGCATTTTGCAACTGCAATTGCAATATCGCACGATTGGCAATTCCTATATAACGATTATACATGCGCGGGCTTTCTTAGAAACTCACGCCGAAGAAAGTTTCGCTGGACCGTAAAATATGTTCGGCGTATATATACGTGAATTTCGATGTATAATTAACTAATCTTGTGAAACGAAATCCCACACAAATATGCTGACACCTGCGCATGCGAGTTTTCAGGTTTCTACCTGTCTTCTGTATGCATAACCCAGAAGAAATCTATTAAACTCAGCTCTAATAATATAATTTTTAACATTATTTCTTATATTTAACGTTATATTTAAACAATTTATATTTGGCAAAAAATATATTTTTTTCTATTTGCCTGAAATTACGCCTGAAAATTGAAATGATACAGTCATAAAAACTGAGAGATCTCTTCTGCCACATTTAAATCCGCAAGCCATATGACTCACCTGGAAATGGTTCCATCGGTCCAGCTAAACATTCTCTTGATCTTCTCCCGTTGTACCTGATCCTCACCCTGAAATCCCTTGTTATCCATTATGGGTGCTTCCACTATTGTTTCACTTCGCGTGCGGCCTTGAAGCGGGATGAAGATTTCCGCAAGAACTCACGCGCGAAAGTTTTGCTGCTTGAGTCAACAACGACGGTGCATCTTTTGTTTCCACGTGTTTAAAACACGTCACCCGGCACACGCGTCGCGCTGAAAGTTAAATAGATTATTGGATACTTCCTACTGGCGCATCGCAATGAAATATTTAATATACTGAATAATCAAATTAAATTCCGCCTCGCGAATTCGAAATGATATCGTTTTTGTAATGGATTTTTCCATTATTAGTTATTTTACATATGAATAACGATTTATTTTATTTTATTTTTTATTTACTTATATACATATTTTGTTGCATTTTATCTTAAATATTTCTATGAATAAATTAAGATTCTTGATTAAATTGTCGTTTTATGTTTTAATAGAAAATTCTTGCTTACTTTTTTAGAGTAGGCATTACACACTTACATACATTTTCTTAAATTATTTTACAGGTATTTGTAAATTGTTTCAAATGACATTCGGTACCGTGATCGTTCTCGGTTCTGTAGCATCGCGAACTCCGAAAGAAAACCTGGTTTTTTCCCATCGCGAGGGAATATTACAATTGCTTTAATGAGCGTATGCTCATTCATGACAATAACGGAAAGTGAAACTTTAAACGCAACTTTATCGCGGCCGAGCGAAGTGTGCACGCTCGAGGTCATTAGGAAGAAAGCGTGGTATATAACGATCTGTCGGCCACTGGAATAGAAAATGCGGCCGCGCCGTCGCTGGAAATAGCGATCATTTTCTTTGGCTTGTTAGGGTATCTCGAGCGTCACGGGAGATACCCGAGATATACGATGCAGCGTAGCACGAGTACGCACCGCTCGTCGTCACGTATCAATCGAAAGTAAGAGATCGTGAATGTGCCGATCCAGTTCGTTTATGGATGTTACTTAATCCCGCTGTTATCATAGATTAGAAGATACATGGTCGCTAAAAATCAATAATAATGTAAGAAATTTTATCACTGTGCTATGCATTCCATGAATGGTTAATATCTAATAATTTTTTATTTTATAATATAATATCTTTTGTTGTTACTTAAAAAAAATAATACTTGTAAATGAAAAAATTATATAAACTAAATTTTTACACTACCATATCATTACGCAATAGAAAACATAATTTGGATTATTTCGAGTAAATTACAACTGACAATGACTGATAAATCAAGATACCTAATTATCGTTATAACAATGTAACGATTTATGACGTAATTGAGATTATGGTGCTCGAGTGCATAAGAAAGTTCATTCACGATTTTTTACGACAATATCGCAATGACATTCTTGTAGTAGCAACACAAGTAATAATTCTTCCCGCATTAATGGTGGCTACATTTCACGCCAACATCTGTCTAGCGATTCGAATTTTTATAGTGATTCATTCACTGTCGTATTTATTATTGGCAGTTACATCGGTATTGTTTGTACATGTTAATGCACTCTGTGGAATCGTACGACAGAAAGACAGAGTGAGAAAGAGATGAGAAAGATTCAGCATACATTCATCTTATCTGCATCGGAATGCCTCGAACGCACGGAGGGAATTTTAAAATAACGCGCCTTCGTGTACGTAATAGATAATGCTTGCGAATATTGCCGGAACATTACTGGTTACTACGGTTATTATGGAGAAGAAAAAAGAGAGAGGAAGAGAAAAAGAAAGAGAGAGGCTCCCTGTAATACGAACAGAGATTTGTAACGTCATAAGAATTTTGTAGGACTTTGCACCGCGTTTACCTTGACGAATCGACGTTTCTCTCGAACGGTGGAATCGTGTGTATACACGACGACAGATATTACCGGCCTCACTTCGGCCTGAAAAATGTCCCAGACGTTTTTGTGAAAGCGCCGGGAAATACCGGTCACTCTCGAGATAACAGACTCTCGCGCGAACGTCTGATGATTTCGTTCGGTCTTTCTTCAAGAAGTCAAACACCCATTAAAACGTAAAGATTATTACAAAGCTTCGGGGTTATTTTTAACTCGGAGAAAATTCCAAAATGTATATAATTCACCAAGAATTCTTGAAGATTTCGGTTTCATGTATTTTTATAAAACGTGCGTATATCTTTATCTCACCTACATTACTTATTATTTTTATATAACTTTCGCGCTTTTATCGTATTTCTTAAGCTATTTCGTACAATTATCTTATTATTACATTGTTATCTCATAAATCGCCGTGTAAAAATTTAGACCATAATTTTACTTTATGTAAAGAACTTTCTTTAGCCCCGAAACGTTCAAAAGTTTGCTTAGCTACTAACATTAGCTACCATAATGATATGTTGCGACCATATATTTTGTCGATGGAATAATGTTGCTATGTTTATCTACTCGGTATTAATCTTTGCGATTGTTCACGTGCGACGAAGTACGACTTACTTTCATGAAAGCGAAATTTCAGGTCAGCGAACGGCGATACGGCATTCCTGAATATCGTACGCACGATTAATTAATATACAGTATATTAATTCGAAGATGTGCTAAACGTCTGCACGCGGTTACGAGGCGTGTAATCTCAGGAAATGAAATCCTATTACCGCAAACCGCACGACACAATAGGTATTCTTGGTAAATGGGAACTTAAACTTCGCGTGAGAATGTGACAGTAATTATTGGCTCGCACATACCCTTCATTAACAAAATAGATTTACTTATTTATTATAATAAATTATAAATATTGATTTATCAAATATATAAGTCCCTTTGTTATTCAATATAAGTTATTCCAATCGCGAAATAATAATTTCTGTTCGCGTTAAAAATATCTAAATTAAAAATTCTTTTGTATGACGTGAATTTTTGAAATAGTTTTGAATTTTTCGTTACATGTGATGTTCTTTAAATCACGCGGAAGACGGAGGCAAGCGGTTTCTCCCACGATTCCACACGTTGTGCAAGCAAGAGAGGCAAGCGGAGAACAATGATCGCACGTGCTACTAGAACGAATGAATTATTCGCGTCACGCGACGCGGCACGTAAGAGCGATGTCGCGAATAATTAGACAACAATCTGTTAATGCGCAGTTATTGAGCGAATCGCGTGAAAATCGCCGTGAAAAAGTAACCCGCATAATTAAAGATTCTAGCATGGCGCAACGCTTTAACAGATCGTTAAATATTTCATCGTCCAACTCTTCAAAATTGTAAAAAATTGTATATGTATATACATGCCACAACAAAAACATCTGCTTCTTATACCATGTTGATTATCTGACGTTATGTAAAATATTTGCTCTTCGTATAAAATGATAGTAGCGATTATAGTATTGGTGTTACGCAAGAATAATTCATTAATATATCAAGTATAAGTTAAAATAACACGTTAAACGATTGACATTACGTGAACGTGTTTTATGCAGCGTCTGTTAATTGCCAATCTCAGAAAAACAGATTTCGTATAAATATAATTTATCGTCAATCTCGAAAATATCCAATAGGAATAATCAAATAAGAAATTGAAAAATGAAATGTTACGACATGTAATTCAATCGTTTAGTAGATGACTAAACGTATCCAGTCGGTCGTCGACTCATTAGCGAGACGCCCGCAGGGCTTACGTTTGCATTACCCAATATTAAACGTAAATATGCATTCTTCCATGTTGCAACATGTTTGCATAAAATTGTTGGAGCAGTATAATATTAAGTATTTAATTACACTACTCGACACATTTTACACAACTTATACAATAATTTTTTCTTGTCTCTTGCATGCGTAGACGTCAAAAATAATCTTGAAATTTTCCGTTTGTCCGTTCGCTCACGTTACTTTTTCACACACGTTACATTTTTTCTTTTATCTTTTTTTTTATAACTTCAGAATATTTTTAATTTACAAAAAATTTATTATTTCTATCAACTAAACATTGTTTAATTTTGCAAAAAACAATAGGCCAAAGACGAGCAAATAAATCTAATGGATGTTCGATAAATTATTTATTCATGCAATGCATTAGATTTATTTGTTTGTTTTGGCCTATTGTTTTTTGCGTTATTATTATATCAAGCGGAATTTTTTTCATTTTATTGCATTGTTTAATTTGTTCGCGTTCATCCGTTTGATTTGTTTACCGGTAAAAAAAAAATCGTCGCGAAAATCGGTAGCTTCATTAAATTTTTTTCCGAGAAGACCCGTTATCCCTTTCGCTTCGAGGCATCTTCTCGAGATTAATATCTTTCAGTTGGCGATGAAAGTAGGAAAGTGCGGTGTAATGCATTCGAATTGAGATCAGAACTCTTACTAAAGACAGCGTTCCTAGATACTCAAAGATATTAATTTCTAGCATATGTTTCTTCGTGAAAACATATTGCGGATGTACGATATACGGCTATATGAGAAACAACTCTGCTTTTTTATATGCAAGTTATACATAATAGATCCAAACTTGTCAAAAAGTTATCAACTTGAGTATGAAAAAATTACTTGGTATTCGCATTAATGCGCCTCTTCGACGAACTTATTAATTGATATTAATTGGCAAAATTGAGCGCATGATACTGAACATGTGGACGTAATTTCAAGCATCGTACGCATACACTTTCTCTCTCGAGTTCATTTCACATATTCTCAGTCCTCGCGTATTCTCAGTTTTCAACGTTTAAACATTTCGCCCCACTTTTATTTGCATTTCAATCTCCTTTACCTGAACATTCGGCTACTTCTTTAACATTTATTCCACTGAAAAAAAATCGAAAGAGAAATCACGTCGAAGACGCGCTCACGGAGCGCGATTTCTACTTTTTTTTTCTTTAATATCAGATATCCAACTTTTCACACATCGAGAAGCGCGACGGAGGATGCGACTTATCACTATTTTCACGATGGGGATTTTCGCACCTTTCCGCGGATCGTCGCGGGATTTCGCTCCCGTTCGATGTCCTTCGAGGGATGAGAGAGTTCTGTTCCAGCGTTTGCAAGTGATCTCTTCGGCGTGATTCGCGCGTGCACCGTTGTGGAAAAGCGGTTCCGGAGCTCAGCACGCGGCCGCGGATGTACAATACGACCGATCGGTCTGAACGTGTTTCTCGCACTGACGGGACGAAGTCCGGTTGAGCAACAGACGTACGGAGTACGGACGCGCGGGCGCGCGCAATCCCGCTCCAACGTACTCAAGTACGCTCTTGAGGCACATGCGTGCACGCGGAGAAGGTGTATACAACAGCATGTCGCTCTGCGCTGCATTCACCTGACGTGCTAAATCGAACCTCATAGTCCGTTTACGTATATATAGGTACACATACATAGCGAACGCGAATTCACCACAAACGCGGATTAATAGCCAGGAGGGAGTATGCCGGAGAGTCCGTAGCGATGGCGATTAAAAAATACCATCGAGGGATGAATGGCCTTGCCGAAGGAGATCGAGTTCGGGAGATAAAAGCCGCGCGAATGCCCTCATCTTCTGCCCGGAATGCACTCGTCTTCAGTTTCACGACATACTTTTGATGCGGGTAACGTTATCATCATTACGAGAGAGATGTTATACTCTTTCAATTTTCAAACTCAAATTCTATAAATTTTTTTTTAGATAGATCCTCTAAATTCCGCGCTCCTGCTTTCTCCTTCGTGTATAAAGTAGCAGGCTCTCGTCGTCCTGTGTATGAATTCTGTGTATGAATTGGCAAGAAAAATTTTCCATACAGTGAGTAATAATTGAATAGAGACACTTATAATAAAGCCTTTACGGCAATTATTAACGACGCAATTGCGAAATCTCAAATGTCATTTTGTAAGATGTTTCTAAATTATTTACATGTTTAACGCGTGATTAATGTCATTTGGTATTCCTTTCATATCACTTCTGAATAATAATCCAACCAAAGCAGATGTTTCATATCACTATTATTAGACGATGGAAATGTCCAAGGATGTCTGGCTAACCCAGATATGTAAGTTCATCGTGATCTGCAATAATTACATAAGCATCTTTTTTTGTATTAATAATCAGTATCGTAATTACGCCATGCTGCACGCATTTCATTTATATATGATTTATTCATGATTTCTAAGTAAATTATATATTTAATAATATGCGCAATTTACCTACTAACATGACGCGCAATAACGTCTATGATCTTCGATCCTTTCGAATCAAGTGTTTTGTTCTTTGCAACGGTGCACGTTTATATCTATAAAAGACCAGTGCTTTCATTAAGAAACATCAAAGTTGCTCTTCTATCTCGAATTTAATGCTGTTTGAATGTAAATTGTAAGACCCTCATCCTGTTTAAAGTTGAGAACGTTCAATTAAAATATTTTTACATCGATCTTGCGTCGAAGAGTTACAATTTTTTAATTATTAAAATTATTATATATTTTTTAAGTACAAGCGATACAAATTCGTTACAGCGCAAGCTATATAGCTAAAAAAATTGCTCAGTAGGACAAACATTCGGGAGAATCGAAAAATAAAATAATATATGTGTGCGCCGTACGTAAAATGCAAGTAATCTGGTGGAAAAACTCGTCGCCCATGATGACACGAATACACACACGCGAGAGTAAAACCAGTTCTTATTCGTATACACCAGCTGGAATCCCGTTTGCGAGTGTACGTGAAAACCTGCTTCTCGATCGTATGCATGTGTGCGCACTGTTTGCGTTACCGCTTTCGTTTAAGTCAATGATACTCGTACACACATATATTGTACGTATACACACGTACATTTAAAATCGCAGAGCTGTGTACGCCACAAACGAAAGTATATACACGAGACAGCCTATAGACCTGCGCCCCATGATCTTCCGCGTGCGCGGCCGTTTTACACTTAACAGTTACAATCCGTGGACCTTCCAAACGAACAAAGAAGATACGTATACATTTGAAAAATCCACAGAAACGATGTCTTTTAGAACGACGTCGTTTCTCCCTTCGCGACAGTCGTTCCAGACCAAGTGCCGTTAAACTTGACACACTTCTCGCTCGTGACAGCCCACTAAATATATAAAATATGAATGCTCGCGTCTGTTTAAGTATCAGTGCTTAATTAATCGCGGTGACGCTTATTAAGCATAATTACAAGTTAATTTTTATCGTTAAAATTATTCGGAGAAAAACGAAACCGGAATCACGAACGTTAGAATGTTCGCCAGAACGTCAGTTTTACGCTTTAAATAAATCTCCGTGTCTCTCTCTCTCTCTCTCTCTCTCTCTCTCTCTCTCTCTCTCTCTCTCTCTCTTTTTCTCTCGGCAACTTATTATTCCACATTTACTTCTAGACGAGTCGCGCGATCTTGTTTGTCGATTTGGTTCACGTAGCGCGAACACACTTGTAAGAGTTATAAGTGTCCGTAATTTCGACGAGGTAGAAATTACGTAAACATAATTCAAATCTTAGTATGTAAAGTAATTCTGTTGCGGGATATAAAATATAATTATAGCGATTATCGTAAGTACATCATTATGAGAGTCTCGATTCTAACGCTTGTAGAATTCTACGTTGCCTGATATGTTCTGTTTAGCTTACAAGACTTCCTACATAATTGACAAAATAAAATAAACATATATATTATACAAAGCAAACATTTTCATTTCAAGTTATTAAAAAAATTCAATGTTTTATGAGAGAATATAAGGATCGCAAAATTAATTGTGAGACTTTTTTCATCCGCTATGACGTTACGCAATTGATATTGTTTACTTATATAATTCTTTACATTAATATTCACACGATATTCGTGGTGCGATTGCATTACGTACAAAGTGTAAAAGAGCCTTACGGCGTTTCGCATGATTGGGAAACGATTGTCACGCTTCACATCCACGATAGTGGTGGGCATCAAAGCTTTCTTCTTACCCATCATCGAAATCTCCGCGCGGCAAAAAATGGTCGCGAAAGCAAGTGTAATGACTAAACTACAGCGACTGGTTTTCTCTTAATATTTATATTAAACTCATTTTATAACGTAAATTGTTAAAGGACAATCGTCACAAACACATTAAACAAAAATAGATACTTTTAACTTATACATATATCTATCTATCCATTAATTGTGTATCAAGAAATATGTAATTCAATATACAAGTAATAAGATATCTTCGGAATATAACTTCGGATATAGAATTATTTTTCACAAAGTGGTACATTCTGCAGTCTTGATAATCTCGACTAATTCTTTCACCAGCTCCTTATCAGTCACGTTAATAAAATCATCCTCATTGATACCCATCCTGACTCTGTTCGCGCCATAGACTACCATTTTCTTTTTTTTCGCTGACGCGTGGAATTCTTTGGCACCGGACACCATAATTTTACGAAGGTTATCCTTTGTGATACCAGCTCCGGGCATGATCACTATTTTTTGGGCCTTTTGCACTAATGTTTTTATCAGCTCTAACCCTTCCAGAGCAGTATTCCTTTGTCCCGAGGTCAGAATTCTCTCGAAACCAAGATCGGAAAGAAGTTCCATTGATTTGACGGGATCAGTCGTCAGGTCAAAGGCGCGACTAAATGTCACCGGCAAGGGACAAGCGACGGAGACAATCTTCTCACACGAGACAGTATCGATCTCGCAATCGGGGGTCAATGCGCCAAAGACAAACCCGTTCACGCGATGATCCTTAAGAATTTTCAAATCGTGCAGCATGGCGTCGATCTCCTCGGGACTGTAGACGAAATCACCGCAGCGAATGCGGATCATGGCGTAAAGCGGAATCGTCGTGAAGTTTCTTATTTGTTGAATTAAACCTGGACTAGGTGTTAAACCACCCTCCGAGAGAGCCGAGCAAACCTCCAACCGGCTGGCACCGCCTTCTACCGCGTTTCTAGCGGACTCTAAAGAATCGATGCAGATCTCCATCTGCAAAATAATAGAATGATTGATGATCAGATGGTGATACACGAATCTCTTCATAGACGTACCGTGATACATCTGTAATTTCTTTTTTTAAATCACAAATGTTCTTTGTATCAATTGATACATTTCATCACGTGTTACATATAAAGAAATTATTAAAGCAAAATAAAAAAAATTAAAGATTTGTTTTATAAGAAATTATTTATAAAAAAAAGAAACAAGTAGAAAAGAAATTTAATTAAGAATTTAGTTAAGAGTATCCCAGGAAGAAATGATCGATCTATGGATGTCGATTCGATGTCGAAACGATGTCTATAGATATCGAATCAACGCGCAACGTCCGGTGATCATTTCTCCCTAGGAATAACTTGTAGATACTTTCTAATTATAATATTTAATATAATTTTCTAATTATAATCTAATATTTTCTGTATTTTTAAATTATTCTTGACTACTAAAAAAATATAAATGCTTAAAAAAAATCTTTTTTTATCAATTCGTATCCCGCCGCTGTTAATTAAAAAATTGTTAATTAATGAGAGAAAATATATAAGATATTTCTAAATTATATTAAGAAAATGGTGTATATATATATATATATATATACACACACACACACACACACACACCATTCTCTTAATATAATTTAGAAATATATATATATATGTAGTATACACGGAGAGAATTTCTTTTTAAATTTATCCTGCAAATCATGTTAATTGTAGGACAATATAGTATTTAGGCAAATTTTACTGTATACTACAATAAGATTTTACAGTAAAATTTATTGTAGTACACAGTAAAATTTGCCTAAATACTATATTGTCCCATAATTAACATGATTTGCAGGATAAATAAAAAAAAATTCTCTCCATGTACATATCATTAAGTATACATCATATGTTGACAAAACAGTGTACTACAAAATTTATTAAATGTATATTATCGACTGAGGGAAATAAAAATTATTCTTAGATTAATAAATAACAATTCTCTATGTTTTATACAACAAAAATGTTGATCAAAGTAAATAAAAAACTGTTGACTTACCTGTTAATTGATTAATTGCTCCTATAGATTTACTAGTTGATAATGTTATAGCTTCTAATAGCTTCGATTATTCCATTTCACAGCTGTATATTCCGAATGTGATATAATTTTTATTCGACACTTGTTATTTTTAATTAATAAATTTATGTCAAAATTATACATATATGTGTATACTTGCTGCACTAAAAATACGCTACGAGAAGACATTCCAAACATACATATCTCGCATAAAAGAGCTACATCAGCGGATTGCAAGCGAATGGTTGCTGCACTACTTAATATGACTACCGGCAATGATGCCTCTGTGAAACGAAACTTTACGCGCGAGTCTCGCCATCTATATTATACTTTCGTGATACACTGCGTAACGATAACGATATCGCATTTGTTGACGATGACTGCGAATTGTCAACACTGCGTCTGTCACTCGATCACTTGACGCAGATATTTGAAGCGACAGCAGAACTATAAAAGCTATAATTATAAAAATAACGACTAAAATCGTTTAATAAATTTTTTCTGAGCCCTCGATTGCTTATAATTATCATATTTTGCAGTCAGGCGAGTCAAACAACAATTTTTTATTATAAAATTTCTGTTTTATCTACATGTAAATCGTATTTTTTGTCTAACTGATGTAGATTTATATATTGCGGAGATTATATATAATAAGTATAGATGTATAAAATTCTTATTTATTGAGGGACAGGTCCGGATACAAGATTCACGAAGCGTAATGTAATATTGTATTATACAACATATATAATAAAATAATACCAAGTGCGACGTACGTAAATAATATTAATAATAATTATAATATAATAATAATAATAAAATCAATAAAATAATAATAGTAACAAATATTAAGCGAATTTTATAATGAGCGATGACAAAATAAGGAAAATTAAAACGGAGAAGATACTTTCTAGTACATATCAATTTTATCGGAATTAATTTCTTCAATTTGTCATTGATTTTTCATTTAGAGCTGATGAAAGCCAAAAGAATCGCGCGTATTTTCATTACTTCCTCGGTAGAATTAAATCGTATTTGCATTCTTGATTTACGAATAGCGACGAAAACGCGAATCGTGTGCCATCCTTTCGATTTATTTGTATTCGGCACAACTGGCAAGATTTACACTTTAAAAAGATTTTTGCGTGCAGAGACCGTTTTCTCTCGGAGCGAGTCTCCGATTATCGCGATTGATTCCATATTACCGTTAAATATACAATTACGCGCTCTCATGTATCTATTACGCGGTAATAACGTAATAAAAATGTACAATTTATCGTAATCATCATCGCGTTCCGACTGTAGGCGGATCTACCATACCTTACCCACGTTCACGAAGGAAACATCAAAATCGTAAAAGATATTATATCTCTTCCACGGTGGTTGATATTCATCCCACAGTGTATTTCCGAGATGGGTAATTCCCTTCACACAAATCTCTCCGTCTAGATTCATCCATAAATTCGACTAAAATTCAATATAGCGATTTATAGCCAGGGAAGGATTGAGGTGGAAGACTTGGAAAATCAGAGATCGCCATTCGAGACCGCGATCGGCGACGGGCTCGTGGAGTTGTTCGAGTTCGTCGTCGCCCATTTATTCTTGTGCGGATCAACGCCGAAGCCCTCGTCGTAGTTTCCCCGTGTGATGAAGAGTTGCTTGAAGTGCGGGATACAGTACAGCTTGCCGTTATTCAGAGTGAAGGAGTCCATCCTGTTCGAACACATTACGTTGTAACAATAATTTCGTGATTGTACTTAATAACTGTATTTAACTGTATTTATCCTTGTTTGCGTCAAGTGAAAAATAAAAAATCGAAAAGGAGTAACAAAAGACAATTACAATGCTTGACGTAATATCTGTGTATACATATATTACAATATATGTTAAAATATCATTACACTATTCCCACAGATAAATCTCTTTTAAATTATTCTCATTTTTATACATATATACATTTACGTATATTACTAATTATCAAAATGCTTTCGTTAATTGATGTTTCTTTAACACTTTTGTAACATTCATTCGTTCTCATTTTCACGTTTAAGCGGAGCAACGTATTTAGCTTTAGTACAGGATATTCCAATCTTGTCTAAATATAATACAAACATCTCTGATAAATTTGACATAAGCAGGAAATGTCTTTTTTTGGTTACCTTAAAATGCAATTGCACTGGAGACACCGGAAGCATTGCTTATGGAAGATTTTGTTATTTGTCTCAACCTTTTCCAAGGGGTAGACCTTCTTCTCACAGCTCTCGCACACCTCCGCGCACGTCGTCTGGATCTCCTGCACGATTGTTACGTCAGAAGAGGATGGGTATGGTGAAATTTATCTTTACAAATATTCCGCGATAACGAGGAATTTGTGTGTTTGCCGAATGTATGATGAATTGTGTGTAAAGAGAGATGATGCTCAAAGAGGGATATATATGTATTATATCACGCGAAGAAGAAGACGAAGAGAGGGCTCGCATGCGTATCGCTTCTCGCACCGAGAAATCCCCCTTGATCCCACTCCTCCGAGTTACGAGACAGATTTAGCACCTGCTTTATTTATCACTTGTGTATTATCGTAATAAATGTTACACGTGAAGGATAAACAGAACAAGATCGTTATACATCAATAGAAACGATACGCTAAAAGACGCAGTGAACTATAGTATTATCGCTATCTATGCTATACAAATCAGAAGAATTCGAGAGGCCGTTAACAAGGACTTGCAAATTTGTCACGCGAAATAGCCTCTCCGTCGGCATCTCGGGTCAACGGAGCGGATCCTTTCTTAAATCAAAATCAGCTTAGCGCTTCCCGCTATAATAAATCGCATTAAATCTCCTAAATCTCTTAAATAAATTCGTAATTAGCGTATTCGCAACGGAAGCTATTATATTGCACATACGAAAAAAGGAAGACGGAGAAATATTCGCTGTTAAGAATATACATTTTTTTTTTTCGATCTGTTTCCTTCCTCTCTGTCTACAGCATTTTTATTACATGTCTAAAAAATTCGTACAATTCTTTTAAAAAAATGGGTCCTTCAACTGGGAACTCGAGCAACGCGACAGCGTTTTTACCCTGATACTCTACGACCGTAGTCATTCGCATCCCTGTGCTTTTTCTGTGGAAGTACAAAATGTGCCGAAAGCGGCATAATGCCTCTATGTCGACAACGTTCTCGCATCTAGCAGCAAAAATGTCGCTTCTAAGAATTTGCGACGGAGCGACAACGGTATTACATGATCTTGCGGCGAGTATAAAAAATAACGGACGTGACAGAACAAAAATCATAAAGCCACCGATAAATTTATCCACGAGGAAGACATTCAACATTATTCGGGATATAATACAACTGAGATTAATATATTTGTATTTTTTTTTTGTAAAACAACAAATACGTAAGTCATAATTGATGCCATATTGCACAGGTGCCTAGATGCAATAGATACAACGCGTGTTCGCGAAGTATTTAATCGTTCGAATCGCAAACGCGGGGGAAGCAGGCTCGAACGCGACGACACGAGAACGAAACTGCCTGTTTCCGTTTTTCTTTTCCACACGAGTATAAAAATCTACCGTCGCGCTAAGCTGTATGAAGATTCGAAATTTGTAAAAGCGATCGAAATAGCTAGTCGGTCCTAACCGTTAGTCGGCCCCGGAACACCTCGACAATATCTACCCGACACTTCCTCTGTGGCAATTCCATGTTCCAGGCCCTTCCTGATCTCACACGTTAAACTTGAGTAAGCGTTACCTTTCGCCCCTCGTTCGTCACTCTCACGCACTTTTTTCCCTTTTCGCGCTCTTACTCTCGCTCTGTCTCTCTGCTCGCTCATGTATCAACGAAAAACTTGGCACTTATGAAAATTAGAAATCTAAAACGGCAGAGGAAGATCGTAACGATGCGAAAAGAAGAGTTCGAATCCACGGATCATTTCGTTATTTGAAGTGATATTTATCGACATTTGTACTGTGATCTGCGAGAGTTTTTCATTTTCTATTGTTTCTACATTTTTATTCAATATACTTCATACATAGAAAAAAAAAGATATTCTCATATATATATATATATATAAGCAAGAATATTATATAATTCTTCTTAGAAAATCTTAAATTTTCTTGATTGAATTGATGCAAATAATACTTCACTCAATTCAAGTCTAAATATATAAAAATTATACTGTTCTTGCTTATACACGAGAATATATATCTTCGTTTAGGATGAATTTTTTTTTCTATGTACATAATCAATCTAATTTATATTAGATTTATAATAGATCTCTCTTTCTATTTATTTACGTATTATTTAAAAAAAAGCGAATCATTTATATAAAAAAAATTAAAGGCACATTATACATAGTGATTCCATCAGTCATAAAGATTTAAATCCGTCAAATCAAAATTATAATTCGAAAAAAATCGCTCGATCAAGAGCTTAATAAAATTTGGCACCTACATAACACGATAGCCGTTCGTAATGAATTTGTTTTAATAAAGAGTTTAATATTGAGATGCTTAATCAAGCCCACTTCGTTACGTACAAATTTTCAATTAATTAACAAATGAGGGCGTATTATGGGGTTAGCAGTTAAGTAAATAAAAATTGAATGCGCATCGTTACGAATTTCACTGCTTAAAAGCGAATCCATCTTGCGTTTTACAGAGATCTTAGCGTCGCACGTATGTGGAAGAGAATATTTTATTTTTTTCTAAAGAAAAAAAATCTTCATAAGACAATGATAAAGCCGACATACGTACGACACGTGTACGTAAGATGGACGCTCGTCTTTTATATATAAAGTAAATTAGTAGACAATAAAGTTCTCTCTCGGTTACGTGTGTTAGGATAAGTCGAGCGTTTCTGCGTAATAAATACATATTTCCGCGGCTTTCCGATAAAGCACGATTTCTATTATTTACGCAATGATATTTCGCAGCTGTCCAATTTAATTTATTCCCTATAGTGTAGATTTCCATAAAAAAAAATAAATAATGATTGATAAATCAAAATCTTTTTCATAGCACCGTAATCTGCAAATTAATACGTATTAAATTCCTCGTAAGCTTTTTCTTACGTGACTCGGCATGTTATTGCCTCGAACGGTTTATCGCCATCTGTCTGGAATCGATCTTTTTCTTTTACACTAGCATATAAATATATCTATATATCTTCCTTTCTAATTGGCAATTGGACGAAACGCTCGACGGATCCGAGACACTCGCGCGAACTCTCGTAATACAATAATATATTAACACATAACATATGATACAGTCTACGGGCTAAGATTCACTATACGAACATAACGCCGAGTGTGTTAAAACCATCCCTAAGAAAACGCAAAGTCGTTACAATAATCGTTACGATAACCGAACATTTTATTGCCGTTGCTTAAAGCACGAGATTCAAAAAAAAAATTGCCTTTCCACCGCTGCTGTCCCAACAGCGCTCTTCTTCCTCTCCATCGATTCAGCTTCTTTCTTCCTCACCCTTCTCGTAATCGAATTAATCCAGGTGCACTTCCTCCGTTTCTCTCTTTCTCTCTTTCTCTCTTTCTTTCCTTTACTGCTCCGCGTCACAAAAAGAATATCACTTTGATTTTGTTTGCGATTAATTTCATTTTACGTTACTACACGACACAAGCGGGCGGGCAGGATTTCGGCCAAAATATGTCAGGCAGATTTCAAACGAAGAAAAAAAAATGTTAAAACATAACGCCAAATAAAGAAAAAAATAATATCACATCAATCATGCTCGGTAATAATCAAATATAAAGGAATAAAGGTAAAATTTAAAAAATGCTGTTGCTCACACATAGAATTTTAATTAAAACTTAATGGAACGCGTATACGTTAAATCTTTTCTAATTATTTATCTAAGCTTCACATAATTTTCTTTTATTAAACTATTTTTATCATTCTTAACGAAATTACAATTTTATATTTTTTCGTATAACTTTCATATAATAATAAAAAAATAATTACGCTATATCTATGAGTTTGAATGTTGAATTTGTTCTTTATATCGCGTTATATACTTCATAAAGAAATACGTTTTAATACGTAACAACATTTCAAAAGAAAAGATGATTTTAGAATTCTAGAAATATATTGAATTAATCTATAACTTTTTTAGTTATGTGGATATTGTTTTTCTAATATTCCTAATTCTTATAGTTTAACTTTCAATCGCGGATATTTAAAACTAAGCAAATAAATAGCTTAAAAATAGTCTACCGATATTATAATATGACATTTGCCCCAATGTTATGACTTATATATTACATATTATAATAATATTATAATTGTAATATTATATTATTAAAAAATTGTAAGCTGCAGTGCGATGAAAAAATTATTCTATCTGTTCCATAAAAAGTTGTAATAAATTTATATTCGCAAAATCTATTAAACATACGAGATAGAAAATTAACGTATTAAATTATTGTAACAATTAATTTTCATCGCAGAATATACGTATACGTTGCTAATAAAGAGTGCAAAAATAAATTCTCGTTATATAAAAAATGTGCACATAAAATAAAATAAAATACAATAAAAACTCGGTCGTGCGTTAATTTATTTTTCAAGCATTGTTCAAATTGCGTCGAGATATGAAATTCTAAAATTTATTAGTCCAAATAGAATGAAATGGAATTAATTCAAAATATATTAATTACTTCCAAATATTATATTTCATCGTTCGTTTCAAAATTTTTGACGCAATATAAACACTGCTCAACGAATAAAGTACACTTACAGTTATAACATGTATAAAACGGATAAGCACAGGCAGAATAACAAGAATTCAAAATCACACCATGCACATACTTTACAATGCCGAATCATCCATAAACAAAAATGGGAATGTATCGGGAAAGATGTCTAATCTTTCAAATCGCTGACTATTGTACGCACAAGCCAGTCAGAAAAGCGTATAGGTATTATGGTAAAACGAAAAAAAAGAGTCAAAGACACGTGTTCTTCAAATTTAATCAAATAGTTAAAAATCAGGAGGAGTGGTGACATGGAGAAGTGACTATAATTAGATGTAGGAAGAGTGACGATGATTACACAAACGACAAGTCGCGATACGATTTTGGACCGAGTGGAGGAGACGTGCGCGTTTCTATGGATCAAAAAGACGTACTTACCACAAATCGATTGACTTTGACCTTCGGTGCGCGCGGGGACTCGTTGGCCTGCGAGCCGAGGGACTCGAAACGGGCTCTCAGACTGCTCGCCGACTCTATGCTAGACTGGTCGCCCGTACCCTGGGCCATCTCCATTTCGGCGACGTGGTGATTGCTGACCTTGCCGTCGGTCTCCTCCCAGTGCTCGAACTTAGCACGTAGGGTCTTGGCGCGCGCCGCGTTCTGCGCCTGTTTCAAGAACTCGTCCTCCACCTAGCCCCGATAAACAGGCGAAAGGATAACAGGCGTGAATTATAGGGTGGAGCGATGCCGATCTGGAGTAAAGAGTTTTGCTTTCCCGAAATTTTGAACGCGGGCCGACGACCTGCCACGAGAGTTCGTGCTGACTTTTTAGAGCCGCCTAATAACACGTTTAGGCAGCCCCGCTTTTGCCACTTTCGAGATTTTGGATCTTAATTTATTTAATAATTAGGAAATTATATATATCTGGCGTGAAAAGAACTTGTTAGAGAAGAACAAAAGGAAGACTGAAAAATTTAAAACAATAATTCGAAGTACCCCAATTTTAACGCTACGTTTTAAGCAATAAATGTAAAGCAATATTTACAGAAATAGAAAACTTTGTATAGCTCATTGTTAGATCTTCTTTCATATTTTTATGTCTTTCGCATCTCTTTTAAATCTTTCAATTTCTCGCTAATAAAAAAATCTCACGCAAATACAAACCTTATCAGATGCACGGACGTAATTGGGATCTCTCTCCTCGGCGCTTTCGTCGCCGTCGGATTCCTCGCCCTCTTCATCCTCGCCCTGCTCCGAGTCCGAGGCCGTCGCTTTAGCGAACTTATCCTCGGGAGGCGGTGTGAAGCGTTTCAAGGGCTTCGGACCCTCCGGCAGTTCTTCCTTGGTCGCATTCTCCTCCATCTGCCGGAAGATGGACAGCATCTTCCTCGCCGTGTCCGTGTGCACCCTGTCGTCCACCCTGTCCTCTGACCTGACCACATCTGGATCGCGGTAAATCTCGCGATCCGGTGAATTCATCTGCGAAAAAAATACAATATAATAAAATATAATTAAATTGGAAAAATTACATAACTGGATTATTATCCTATTTCTGTCATCAAGGAAATTAATGCTAATTCTCTTCATTCTAATAATTTAGTTTAAAATTCCACAAGATTTATAGCATAATTTATCGTACAGTCATTATTATTTCTATATAAGGTAACGTGTTGAATGATGTTATGTTTCATGGATAAAGTTTTTATTTTCGCAGATGTATTGATTTTTTGATAAAAGAATGTATTTTTATAACTGACAAATTCTTCGAAATTTTCTCGTCTCATATCGTATCAAGTACATTCAACCGTTCTCGGAAAAAATATATTATTCTAAAATTATTCTAATTAAATTAAAATTCTAAACTGTATATTTTTGTAATTGAAAATTAATAAATTCAAAGAAGGAAAATAATTATTTTTATCAAAGAAAAAAATTTAATTATACAAAAATATTTTATATATAAAGAATTAATTTTATTTATTAATAATTTATGTATTTAGTTTTTATTATCTTGTACTTTATATTAATTATGTTTACTTTATACATTGTGTATTTGCACGACTCTGTCTCATTCTTTCTGAAATTTTAAACCGCCAATATCATAAGATTATTGTAGTTTTGTATCTTCGATATCAACACATTTATTTATTCACATAACCATTGAGATTACATGATAAAACGCATGGATTGAAGATGATCAAAAAGAACACCTCGTGTATGTTGTTTATCGCTTGATAATTTTAAATTAAATATTTTTACCATGATGCATCGTCGGAGGATCCAGGTAAGCTAGAGATCGACGGCCGAAATGTTTCTTTTTACAAACTGTATCCGACATGAGTCAACTCGTGTGTCAAGCGTGGGCGGTACGATTATAAATCAGGTGTATGTGTGTGTGTGTGTGTGTGTGTGTGTGTGTGTGTGTGTGTGTGTGTGTGTGTGTGTGTGTGTGTGTAAGAAGTATATACAGATTTTTCAGAAAGAATTTTTCTTTTAATCAAAAATCTTATTTTATAATGACAGAAAGTAATATATTTCCAGGAATTTGAATAAAATTTTAAAGAAAAAATAGGTATATTCATGAATAAAAAAAAACTTCTCACAAAAACAATCTCACTCAAATAACAATCTTGGAAAAAAATCAACGTGCTTGTGGAAAGTAAAATATTATAAAAAGAAGAAGTCATGCAATACGTGCGTATAAATAAATAGATATTCGCATGCTTCGAAGATTTAACTAATAAAGTACTGCAGTATCAACAAGGGTTCCTGTTACACAAAACAGGGCCTTTCTTCTCGAGACATGAGGGTTCTGGTCCTTCTCGATCGTCCGATCAGCCTGTGCGCGCTTATACCTGAATCCAAGTGGGTCAGGTAAGTCGAAAACCTGATTGGCGATCACGTGGAGCGATCGAAGGTTGCGACATTTTAGGAGGACCACCCTCGTGCTAGTTTAGGCGCGATCAGAACGAGATTGAGACTGCCGCGTCGACGAGTCGCTGACTCACAGTTAGTTAGACAAAAGGGTTGCGGTACGCTTCAAGGTTGGCGACAAATTGACAGGTTCAAGAGCGGTACACGCACTCTGTAGTGGTCAATTGCCGTCATTTGCGACGATCTGTCTATTCGCTTCTCGCTTATGCCGACGAATCGAAAGGCTGCGGCGAAAAGTGCGAATCGTTTAGCTCGAGAGCGGCGAGGAGTGAAATTCTTGCAACTTTAAAGTAAGCACGTTACAATTGGAAGGAAGTAATTAAATTAATTAGAGTTAAAATAAATAGTTCGTGTAATGTGATTCTCCGCTGGGAAAGAATGAGAGAAACGACTATGTAGATTATACGTTTCGGTCATTCCTCGCATCATTAATTAATCGTTTTTAATTATCTTGCATTGGAAAGATATCGAATAGAATCGAAAAAAGATAAATTATTAAATTATTACAATACAAAAATAAATTATTAAATAATAAAATGAACATTAAATTCAAATTAAACCAGCGGCAAACTTCCAGTCGCAAAAGTGACAGGAAAACCGATAATTGCCACGCGGTTCTATTGGATTATTCGAGAGTTCTGCGTTTACCGCACCTAGTTTAGAATTGGAGGAAGTTTCCGTCACAGTACACGGGCGAATTTGTGTCCCTATCTGTTTCCTAAATCAAAACTATAAGTCCGTGAATGCGAATTATACAGAAATTATATAAAGATACAGAATAATAGGATCGATAATGTGATCGCAATATGTATAAAGAGAATATGTATAATTCTCTAAAAATAACCGTCTCTTCTATTTTCGATATGCTTCAGAAGTCTCTAAATTAAAATATACAATTTTTCGTTACAGTAAAATGGAAAAAAAAAACGCGTGGCAACATCTTGGTATCGCGACTCTTGGTCGGATTTCGCGCTGTGGTAATGCAGTCGAGAGGATTTACGGGAGAGTACTTCCAACGGAATTCCATAAAATCACCAGTCCAGAAAGGATATTTGATCACACGGTATCCCTCTGCCGGCACGTCAAGCGGCAAATCAAGCCGCGGCGAGATTGCGCCCCCCGAGCGACGTCCGTTCCTTCATCGTCGACGGAAACGCTCTTACAATCGCACGACGAAAAGATCTCGATTGTACGTACGCCGAG